>NW_015647431.1:1259528-1263609 GCF_001515625.1 Sinocyclocheilus rhinocerous
TGATGATGATAATAATAATAATAATTAAAATAATAAATGTTTCTTAAGCAGCAAATCAGCATATCAGAATGATTTCTGAAGGATCATGTGACACTGAAGACTGGAGTAATGATGCTGAAAATTCAGCTTTGATCACAGAAATAGATTAAATTTTAAAATATATTCAAATTGAAAACAGGTATTTTAAGTTCTTATAATATTTCACAATTACTAATAGTTTAAAAAAAAAAATTACAATTTCAAGAGGTTTTGAAATTTAAGTGGCATTAATATTTACCCCAGGAATTGATTTTCAGGCATTTTTAGCATGTAAAACAAACATAGTTGGTGTGTCATCCATTTTTTTTAAAATACTTCAATTGATTGAATAGTTGAAATTCTCAAGTTAAACAATTATGGCTTTTATTTATTAAAATAAATCAGCATCAGATATAAAAGTAGTTGTAACAAATGCACAAGATCCTGCCATGGTACTTGAAGGAAATATAATAATATAAAAGTGTATGTATTTGTCATCTACTGTATAAGAAGTTGGATTATTATTGTTTTATAATATTTTGGGATCTGTTGATGGCTAGGATGTGGCTTGTTTGTTACCTGGTCATTGGCTTTCACTCATTTCCACTCCACCTTCGGCATGTTTGGGAGGTGTCTCATTTAGCCAAGCACTGCTTTCTTTGCTGTTCGGGTTATTTGCCAAACCAGATGTGGCCTTAGGTTTGTGTTTACTCATTCCCAGTGGTTTGATTTATCATCTGTGTCCCTTATCTGGGCAGCTGTGCTCTTCCTGACCCGTTGACCTTCATAATTTTCCACCCATCCACCATCTTGGGATTGGTTTGGCTTGGAGCTCTTTCTGGCACGAGTCTTATCATGGCAGTGGTGTCGGACGCATACGCTGCGCCCGTGTTTATGGCTGGAGAACACAAGTGAAGCTGAGCTGTTTTGTCTAGTCACTGTAATAGGGTTTGAAGACCAGATGATTCCTTTAGACAGGTTTTGTAATGATGATTCATGCCGTTATTAGCTGGTTGTTCTTATCGGCTGCTGATACTGTATTAGTCTCATGTGCTGAAGAAACGGGGCCATTTGGCAGCTGCTTCAATGATGATGATGATGATGATGAATTCTGTCTTCAGGCATCTGCTGCCAGATCATGTCAAACATGGAAAGTATAGTTCAACCAAAAATGTAGTTCTTACATTATTTACTCAGCATTCTTAGCAGACTGTTGTTTTGTTTGTGCCAGAGTTACAGTACCCTTCAAAAGTTTGGGGTTTGTACGATTTTTAAAATGTTTTTGAAAGCAGTCTCTTCTGCTCACCAAGGCTGCATTTATTTGATAAAAAATACAGTAAAATCAGTAATATTGTGAAATATTATTACAATTTAAAATAACTGCTTTCTATTCGAATATATGTTAAAATGTCATTTATTTCTGTGATCAAAGCTGAATTTTCAGCATCATTACTCCAGTCTTCAGTGTCACATGATCTTCAGAAATCATTCTAATATGCTGATGTGCTGCTCAAGAAACATTTCTGATTATTATCAATGTTGAAAACACAGCTTCATACTTTTGTGGAAACCAAGATACATTGGTTTTCAGGATTCTTTGATGAATAGAAAGTTCAAAAGAACAGCGTTTGTTTGAAATAGAAATCGTTTGTAGCATTATAAATGTCTTTTGTTGTCACTTTTGATCATTTTAATGTGTTCTTGATGAATGAAAGTATTCATTTCTTAAAAAACAAAACAAAACAAAAAGTTCAAAAGTTTTTGAACAGTATGTATGGTAGTCTATATGACCAAATATAATCAGTAAAATTGCAGTCACAGTGATATGTGGAAATACACATTGTATTTACTTAAATCATTCATTTTTTAAATGGGAGATTGTGTCGTCATTATTTACTGAGACGAAAATAAGGTGATGGAGCTACGCTGACAGTGGCATCAGCTGATAATGAGCAGGAAATGTCTTGAAGTACTTCCTGTTTGTAGTCCTGACTCCAGCAGTAAGAAGCTCTGTTGAAGTTTGCCGTGAAAAATGAAAATGGCTAAAAGAGCAGACGAAAAATATTGTGGATGAGCTTGGATGGTCAGATGTGAAGCATGGTGATAATCTTATTGTAGACATATCGTTGTCACAGTCTGGCCATTTTGAAGCAGATTAATATAAATAAACATGTGAGTCTGATGTGAGTGTAGTTCTGTAGCTGTAAACCTTTTCTAAGTACTTTGCCTTTAAACCAGTATTATGAGTAGGTTATGATCTTCTGGCTCTTTTAGGGTGGCATGGGATTAGAAAACAATGACTGGATGGTCTCGTAAGATTCCAGGAGGATGCGTCACCGTGATCACACCCCTCCCAAACCTCAACCCTGTGTGTGAACGTGTTGAGATTGACGTGTAATCGTGTGTGTTTGCAGGGATGGATGAACTGCATTCTCTGGATCCACGCCGGCAGGAGCTATTGGAGGCACGTTTCATCGGAGCAGTTAGTGGAAATACAGGAGGAAGCACAGGGAGCGCGAGTGGAGGACCTAAAGTAATGCACACGCATGCAAACACACAAATGTGCATCCTCATATGCTCAGGGCGATGCTTTGGATGATATTTAATTAATTGTTATTTACATTTAATTATTTTTTATTATTGATTATTTCATTTTATTTAAATATGCATTTACTCTGAAATTGGAAAATGAGACTTTTTTCTTAAAACTGAAAAAGCATCATTTAGGTAATTAAACATGTAGCAAAATATACTATAGTATACAATTATTTTAAATGTCTCCACATTAAATGTTTTCAATTTTTTCACAGAAGTTGCTTATTTTATATGCATCAATTTAACAAAAGATAGTAATAAAAACCAAAATGTACTTACAAAAATATAAAAATGTTTTAGTAAAGAAATTTAAAATCCCATGTGTGAACCTTTTTTGGAGTGTAAATAATGATTGAATAAGATTAGAACAAGACAAATAATTGAATCAGAGTAGTGAATTAATTTGTTAATACGGTCAGTTTGAAATGATTCACAGAAATGAACTGAACTTGCCAACTCTAATGCAGTTTTTGTTGCTGAAGTTGAAATTGGAGACTCTATTAAAACCATATTTCCCAGCACTCTCATAACTGGAACACACCTGGTGTTTTAATCCATCTTTTCTGTCCACTTTCGACCACTTCTGTCCTGATTTCTTTTGAGAGGAGGGTCTTTGGGCCAGTGTATGTGGGCTTTTTCTGATCTTTAGATCAAATGTTGTGAAATAAGATCGTGCAAGTTACATATGAGCTGAACGCTGTGAGATATTATCATAATTTTTTTATTTTCCGCAAAGCTATTTTAAAAATGTTTGCCGCATGGATAAATTCTGTTATACATATCAGTCAAAATTGCGCTGAGAAAAAAAAAAAACAGTCACCTACAAGTTGTCAGCAAATCCGTAAAATTTTGCCGGCATTCAGAACAGAATAAGAGAAAAATCAGAAAATATAATTAGCTATTAAATTATAGTACAAAATTATATATACGATTATAAAAATAAAACACAAATTATAATGGCATTCATTATATACAACATAGGCCTCTAAACATCTATCAGTGCTATAAATGATATGTTGTGTGCACGGGAGAGGCACGGATTTTGTCCTTATCACAGCGGAAAAATCTGAAATTTTGGTCTGAAAGATAGGAGTAAGACATCATTTGAAACTAAAGGGTTTACTTTTATTTTTGTATATTTACAATAAGAACAAAACTACTTCTTTGTAAAATAAAGAAAACAAACAGGATGTGCTTTCAGCCGTCTCTGTTTCCTTAAACTTGTGGGGCGGCAATAAAAATACTTTTTTTTTGTTTGTTTGTTTTTTTTCCCTTTTCTTTTGTTAATTCGTTAACTATTTAACTGAAACATAGGGCTGCACAATTAATCGAATTTTAATCGTGATTACAATTACGGATGCCACAATTACGTAATCGTTCAAAGCGGCAATTAATCGTTTAAAGTCCACTTATGTTATTCTGCGTGCTTAAGATGGGTTTTTTTTTTTCCACAGGTTATCGTAAGAGT
>NW_015647431.1:1263698-1293991 GCF_001515625.1 Sinocyclocheilus rhinocerous
AATCGAATTTCTAATCGTGATTACAATTATGGATGCCACAATTACGTAATCGTTCAAAGCGGCAATTAATCGTTTAAAGTCCACTTATGTTATTCTGCGTGCTTAAGATGTGTTTTTTTCTTTCCACAGGTTATCGTAAGAGTTTTTCCATTGTTTTAATTTTAGTTTTAATATAACATTATAATAGAATGCATATTTTTAATTTTTTTTATTGTTTAAAGAAGAAACCAACCAGTGTATAGAAAAGCAATAAAAGTTTTTCAGTTAGTGTTTTCAGCTTGTTTCAATTGTGATAATCGTAATTAATAATCGCAATTACAATTTCAAGGGAATAATCGACAATTATGATTTTTGTCATAATCGTGCAGCCCTACTGAAACATTTTGTGTAGGCCTATTTATTTTATTTCTATCAGATGTTATTTTATTCAGTTTTTCTTCGTTTTCTTTTGTTGTTAATGCACCACTGAAAAAAAAAAAAATATTTTTAATGGGTGACGGTCACATACACTCATCAAATTTAATTGAAATCTAATGTAACATTCTAATTTTGTCGGTTAACGGATAGGAAATGTACATCGTAATGTTTTAGAATTAGCTCAGTCAGCGGAGAGTAGGTGGACTTTCGTGGCTGTTCGAACGCATTCGGCCACATGAGCGGCTACACTGCGAGCGCAATCCAGTCCAATGCGTTTTATTTTAACTACCTCTGGAAGTGGTCGAAAGTGGACGAGCTCAAAACGTTGTATTTAGCGTTGTCCAATTGTGATCGGATAGACGAAATCGCATCCTAATACCAGGTGTAAACAGGGCGTCTGTCATGGTCATGACCTGCACCAAACCTGCTGTGGTCTTTCTTTTTTAGGGTTTGAACAATAACGAATGTTCCAGTCACAGTTTTGGCAGCCTGGGGTCATCTAGTGACAAGGAGTCGGAGGTGAACTTTATACTCATGCATACTCATTTCAGCTTTATTATTTATTGAACAGATCTGTTTCAACAATTTGTCCATGTGTATTTTTTTTATTCGCTTAAAGAACTCCGACATAAAGAAAGGAGGATCGCCTGCATATTCAGTGAGTTTGACATTATTTTATCTTATTTAAATAGGAATGATTCTTAAAAACAAAAATATAATAATGTTCCAAATCCATAAGACTTTTTTCTTCCATGGGACACAAAAGATGCATTTTTGACGAATATCTTCATATCTGTATGATGAAGGTGAATGGAAATGACAAATAAGAACTGGTCCATTTATGATTTATGAAGAAATACAGTTATGTGATAATGTCGTTGATGTCAAATGTGACGTGCCATAATTCGTAAGCTGCAGTGAAGCAACGATTTTTTGTAAATAACTTATATTTCAGCCTCTTCCTTCTGCAGTGCTATATGTGAAAGTGACAGTGACGTGACATGTGGCCAAGTATGGTAACCCATACTTGGAATTAGTGCTCTGCATTTAACCCATCCAAAGTGCACACACACACCGTGAACACACACCCGGAGCAGTGGGCAGACATTTTTTTGCTGCAGCGCCCGGGGAGCAGTTGGGGGTCCGGTGCCTTGCTCAAGGGTACCTCAGTTGTGGTATTGAAGGTGGGAGAGAGCGCTGTACATTCACTCCCCCCACCTACAATCCCTGCCGGTACGAGACTCGAACCCGCAACCTTTGGGTTACGAGTCCGACTTCCCCCTTGTTTTACCCTTAGAAGATATTCCATGTCTTCTAAGGGTAAAACTGCAATCAGTCGCTTTTATGATAGTTTGCTAGTTTTTTTGTCATTTTGGAGATTGACAGCACCTGTGCATATTCACTTTCATTACATTGAAAAGAGCACCCAGGATGTTAATAAAATGTCAAATGGGTTTGGAATGACATGGGAAATGAATGATGTGTGGAATTTGTACAAATGCAGAAAGGCTGTCTTGAAGCCTTATTGGTGAACCGTTTACAGTTCCTTTGAGGTTTAAATTCAGAACTTACCTAAAGCATTCAAATTGATTGTATTGATTTAGTGAACGGAAGTATTGATTGAATAGAATAGTGACGCCTTTTCCTGTTTTCCCAAGACTCCAGAGAAGAAGCACTCCGAGTCATCCAGAGGAAGAAAGAGGAAGGTTGACAACCAGTCAGAGAGCAGCCAAGGTAACGTTAACTTCCTGTGTGTATGAATGAAGTACTTCTTAATGAGACATGGCTTGTTTGAAGACATTTGTGAACAAACCTGTCATTTTGGAAACGTTCAAGCTGAGAATGATGTGTTTCATGTTTATTGGGAAATACAGCGCTTAATGTTTAGCACAGTGCGATGGCAGAAAAGTTATGTTTTTTTTTTTTTTCTCAAACCTTTCAGGAAAGTCTTCCAGCCGAGGGCCCAAGATTGGCGATTATTTTGATGTAAGTAAAGCTTTGTGTGGATGACTCTGCGTTTAGTCAGCTCTGTATTAAATGTCAGTCAGGTGTCAGAGAGCTTTTAGTCAGAGTAATGCTGCTTTTTCATCTTTTAATGGCTGCTTGCTTCAGTAGATGTTTTGACTTGTAGAGTTGGGAAATCGCTTGAGCGTCGTCAGTAACATTGTGATGACGTCACATCCTGTTAGTATGTTGTGTGGTGCTGTTAAAAAAAACCTCAGCATATCTCCTTCCTGAAGTTCCAGGGAGGAAACGGATCCAGTCCAGTCAGGGGGCTTCCTCCGGTCCTGCGCTCACCACAGAACTCTCACTCGGCACCCGGCTCTATCGTAAGTGCTGATGTTTGATATTTGAGATGTGAACATCATGTAAGGAGCCAGTGATGTTGATTTTTTTTCTTTCTGTTAAATGTTGCTGTTTTTCACTCTTCAGGTCAGACAGAACAGCTCGTCACCCACCAGCCTGTGTTTCATGGATCACACGATGAATCCGAAACCACTGAGCAGCAGAAGTGTCCAGGTAACACTCGCATCACTGTCGCTCTCAAACACTGTCGTATGTGTGCTGCCTCCACTGTTAAATATGCTCTCACCCTCTAATGGTGTTACACATGCACATACACTTGCTCTGAGAGTGTTAAAATGCACGTGCTCTGACACTGCAAAACGTGCACTGACGCTATTAAATAAGCATTGCATACGCTGCTGCTGCTTTTAAATGTGTGCACCGCATGCTCTGCCACTATACTCACTCTCACACTTTACACACGTGCACACTACTCTGACACGGTTTTGGAACAACTTTTAAATATGCACTGCATGCACACTTTTGCACTGCACAAACTGACCCTTTATTATGCACTACATGCTCTGACACTAGCTGCGTTTCCATTACAGATTTGCGCAAAACGTAATTTTTTTCCTCTCACGGTAAGTCATGCCGTTGGATGTTGGTAGGTTTACGTATATCGTATATAGACATTATTTTTAATCGGAGGAGAACGCCGCAGACGTGTGCAGTGTAAGTACTGTGACTCGAACCCGGGACCTTTGGGTTACAGGTCTGACTCTAACCATTAGGCCATGACTGCCCCGTTTACTGTATATCTGTTGATTGCACATGCCTTCATGGATATTATATTCTCTTTCAATCGCTGTTGTTATTTGCGTTCTCTCCACGTTTAACTCTCTTTTCTTCTCTGCTTTCAGACGGATTTGACACTGTTGAAACTGGCTGCACTAGAGAGCAATAAGAATCTTGACCTTGAGAAGAAAGAGGGCAGAATAGATGATCTACTCAGGGTGAGAAGAGTTTTTTTCTTTGTTGAAGTCACAAAATGTCATTTTTCGTTCAGACATTGAGTGGTTTTAATGTTTTCTCCCCAGGCGAACTGTGACCTCCGCAGACAGATAGATGAGCAGCAGAAGCTGCTGGAACGTTTCAAGGAGCGTCTGAACAAATGCACTACGATGAGTAAAAAACTGCTCATTGAGAAGGTGAGGTGTGTTTGATATGCTGGCAGCTGCTTATTTCTCATGTGTCAGGGGTGGCTGAGTGAGTCTCGAATGTGTTATCGTCTCACTAGAGCACTCAAGAGAAGCAGTCCTGCCGTAAAAAGAGCATGCAGGACCGGCTGCGTCTGGGGCATTTCACCACAGTCCGGCACGGAGCGTCCTACACGGAACAGTGGACAGACGGATATGCCTTCCAGAACCTGGTCAAGTAAGAATCTCACACAGACGCACACTAAAGTGCAAATATTGTACGACGACAATCATCTTGACCAGGATGCCAGTGTTCTGCTCAGGGTCATTTTAGCATCACTGAGATACTATTATAGTTTTTATTGTTTTGAATTTTCCATTTTCATTTTAGCTTTAGTTAAAAGTTGTAGTAAATGTAGGTTTTTTGTTAAATTTTTATTTCAGTTTTATTTTCGTATATTAATTAAATGAGAAATATTGCCTTGGAAACTAGCTCAAATAAAATAATAAAAGGGATTTTTATATTTCAGTTAAAGTTTATTTATTTTAAAGTAACTAAAATGGGTTTTTATGGTTTTAGTTTAGTTAAAGGGGTCATATAATGTTGCTAAAAAGAACATTATTTTGTGTTCTTCACAACATGGTGGCGACTGCGGCAGCAACAATAAAGTTACACCTTATTTCTTTTTCGTGAACATTTGGGCGGCGTTATGCAAATCTTCCCACATCGTGACGTAGACATGTGGGGGCGTGTTTAAACGAGGCGTTTTAGGTAGGCGTGGTCGAGTCTTAACTTTTATAAAGAATATCTCTTTGGATTTGAGACTTTAGTCTTTGCAACTTTACAGATCTTCTTTATGCACCAAGAGCTTGTAACACTCCAAAGAGAAAGGAAAACTTGAAATCGCATCATATGACCCCTTTAACCCTGGTGCTGCTGATGCAATGTGACATGAAGCATAAAAGCTAATGCGCTGACCTCATCCCTAACCCTAATTTACAGAATTTGACATTACATTTAGTCTTAATAAAATACAGATGGGATGCTGGTGGAATCGAATTATTTAAATATATAATTTTTGTACAAACATTTACATAAATACCATCAGATGCAGTGTTATTTTAATATCATTGAGGCACTATTATCATTTTGATTAATATTGAGAATTAATTTTTATTTGTATGTTTTCATTTTAATTTTAGGCAAAAAAAATTAGTAATTTGGTAGTGCGTTTTTGTCATTTTTTGTAAGTTTTTTTTATGTATATATGTTTAATTTTATTTCAGTTTTAGTTATTTTAGTACATCAAGATAAACTAAATGAAAATGTTTAACTTGTGCTAAAATATAATAAGTTTATTTTTTTTTTATGTATTATTTTCTTTCAAGAAACAAATGTTTTTTTCTTTTTTTATGGTATTTAGATTCTATAACCTTGATTAGGCATGGCAGAAAAAACTTTGTAACATATGTAAGAAAAGTGTGGGGAACCTTGAATACAATGTTAATCACTTCCATTGTAAATAATAATAGGGCGAGTCCTTTTTATGCTGCATTTGCATATGTTTTTTTTTTTTTCTTATTTGGGTTTTGTAATATTTGTATTTTTTCTGTGTTAATAGGCAGCAGGAGTGGATAAACCAGCAGAGGGAAGAGATCGAGAGGCAGAGGAAACTTCTAGCAAAGCGCAAACCTCCCAGCACACCTTTCTCCCAGAGCCCGACCCCCAATGAGTCCAAACAGAGAAAGACCAAAGCCGTCAATGGAGCTGACAATGACCCCTTCCTCAAACCCAGCCTGCCTACACTGTGAGACATTAACTCACGCACGCACTCACTCACTCACTCACTCACTCACTCACACGCATGTGAATTGGAGACTTCCCTTTGACTTCTAGTGGTGTTAAAATGGGACAATTAGGATTAATGTAGACCAGGGCCGCACAATTCATAATTTTAACATCATTATATAAGCATGTGTGATCTATAGCAGTGTTTCCCAACCTTTTTTTAGTCGCGGCACCCTTTGGAAATTTTAACAAATTTGTGGCACCCTACAAAATTAATTTTGTCACAATATTTGAATTTCTAACTTCGATATGATACTTTGAAAAGTGTAGATATTCGGTACAGCAGGGAAGAACTGCAGAATATACTGTCATACAGATATTTTTAATATTATAAAAAAAAAATTGTCCATCAATGGTGGCAAATCAGTAGGCTAATTTCTAATGAAAAGACCAATTTATATGACAGATTTTAATGTAGGCTTTTATTCATATGTTTTTACGCGGCACCCCTGCTCTCGACAGACGGGCGGCACCCCGGTTGGGAAACACTGATCTATAGAACACCAGAAGGCTGTGATTTAAATACGGTTAAAGTGTTTTCTGCAATGTTGTCTTCTAAAATGGCCCAGAAACACACTCTGTTATTGAAATGCTTCTGTATTGATTGTGCAGGCTGACTGTGGCAGAATATCACGAGCAGGAAGAAATCTTCAAACTGAGACTGGGTCATCTCAAAAAGGTTAGTCTCTCTATAAAAACACACACTCTCACGTGCACTAGGGTTAGATGGGTAAAAGGCATTGAGGTGGAGCATTAGTGCTTCATGAATAAGCAGTCATGCAGAAATGCTGTTTCAAATGGTCTTTTTGTCCTTTCAGTGGAATCTGCTGTTCATCTGCTGTATGTTAGTATGTGCTCACGTGTGTGTGTGTGTGTGTGTGTTCAGGAGGAGGCAGAGATCCAGGCGGAGCTGGAGCGGTTGGAGCGTGTGAGGAATCTGCACATTCGAGAACTTAAAAGAATCAACAATGAGGACAGTTCTCAGTAAGTCCCGCCCACTTCTTATTATATCTAAATATTTAAATCTTAAATATGGTTTGTGGAGGTCTTGTGAAATTCTGAAAGGGCATTCAGCGATAAACTGTCATTGGAAAACATTGAGTATTTTAATGATATTTCTTGGTATATTATATTTTATTGCTATATTCCCACTCTATTTGTGTGTGTTTATAGGTTTAAAGACCATCCAACCCTTAATGAAAGGTATCTTCTCTTACACTTGCTGGGGAGAGGAGGTTTCAGTGAAGTTTATAAGGTATTTTGTTTTTTTGTCATTAGATGCACTCACACTCTTCAATACGGTTCATGTTCTTGCCTGTTCAACATGTATACACTACTGTTCAAAGGTTTGGTGTTTAAAGACATTAGCAGTTTTATTCAGCAAGGATGCATTAAATTGATCAAAAAGGACAGTGAAAACATTTATGCTACAAAATATGTCTATTTCAAATAAATGCTGTTTCCACAAAAATATAAAACTGCACAGCTGTTTTCAACTTTGATAATAATAAGTAATGCTTCTTGAGCAGCAAATCAGCATATTATTATGATTTCTGAAGGATCATGTGACACTGAAGACTGGAGTAATGATGCTGAAAATTCAGCTTTGATCACAAGAATAAATTAAATTTGAAACCAAATTACAATAGAAAACAGATAAAACAATTGACATCTTACAAAATGTGTACAGACAGCCATAGAGATCAACTATTAACCTTTTACGTTTGTTTCAGAGAGCTTATTTTGTGACACAATTGTGGCTTGTTTAACCTGTTTTATGTTGTTGTGTGAAGGCATTTGACCTGTTTGAGCAGCGATATGCTGCTGTGAAGATCCACCAGCTCAACAAGAACTGGAGAGAGGAGAAGAAAGAGAACTACCACAAGTATGTTGGCCATCTTTTTTGCCCTTTCTCTCTCTCACTTTCTTTCATGGACATGCTCATTTGTTGTTTTGTCCACTCCAGACATGCCTGTAGAGAATATAGAATCCACAAGCAATTGGACCATCCCAGAATAGTCAAACTCTACGACTACTTTTCCCTGGACACTGACACGTAAGTCTGTTACTTGTTCTGCTAAACCAGTTCTAGTTTTTGCAACTGTACAGATAATGACTTGATGTGTTATTGTTCTAGATTCTGCACTGTTCTCGAGTTCTGTGAGGGGAATGATCTCGATTTCTATCTGAAGCAACACAAGCTGATGTCTGAGAAAGAGGCTCGCTCCATCGTCATGCAGATAGTCAACGCCCTCCGATACCTCAATGAGATCAAACCGCCCATCATCCACTACGACCTGAAACCAGGTGAATGCAACACACGCAATAAAGGAATAGGTCACCCAAAAATAAAAAAAATTGCTGAAAATTGACTCACTCTCAGGCCGTCCAAGATTTAGATGAGTTTGTTTCCTCATGGGAACAGGTTTGGAGAAATGTAGCATTCCATCACTTGTTCACCAATGGATCCTCTGCAGTGAATGGGTGCCGTCAGAATGAGAGTCCAAACAGCTGAAAAAAACAACACAATAATCCACACAAAGCTTCATGTTTGTAAGAAACGAATCCATCATTAAGATGTTTTTAACTTCAAACCGTCTATAATAACACTTCCTCCAGTGAAAAAAGTCTAATCCGGAAAGAAATCTGCACAGATCAAGCTCAGTTTACAATTGAAAACAGCTCTAAACAAATATGTGGGTGGATTTGATGTGAGAGGACAACAGGAGATGGACTTTTTCACTGGAGAAAGCAATATTATTGATTATGGACTCATATATTTTTTTAGCGAGAAGCAATGGTTTGAAGTTAAAAACATCTTAATGATGGATTTGTTTCTTACACAGCTTTTCACTTCTCAAGATGTCAACTGATGGACTGGAGTTGTGTGGATTATTGTGATGTTTTTATCAGCTGTTTGGACTCTCATTCTGACGGCACCCATTCACTCCGTTGGTGAGCAAGTGATGTAATGCAACATTTTTCCAAATCTGTTCCCATGAAGAAATAAACTCGACTACATCTTGTATGGCCTGAGTACATTTTCAGCAAATTCTCATTTTTGGCTGAACTATTTCTTTTTAACTGCTGTCACAAAATTTTCATTCACGTGAACTCCTCTCAAAGGATTGTAGGTGGTTATTTGTCACGCAGACTGTATAGGAAGTGTTTCTCTTGGTTGCTCAGGAAATATCCTGTTGGTGGATGGAACAGCATGTGGGGAGATAAAGATCACAGACTTTGGCCTGTCAAAAATCATGGATGACGACAGCTACGGAGTGGACGGGATGGACCTGACATCACAGGGAGCCGGAACCTACTGGTCAGTTCAATGCACTAAACAACATTACTTACATTTACATTGAATCATTTAGCAGACGCTTTTATCCGAAGCGAATTACAGTTTTTTTTTTTTTTTTTTTTTTATAAATTAGAAAAAATGAATAGAATAGAAATAATTGGTCAGGTGCTGATGAAAAAGATGTCTTTAAACTTTTTTTTGAAAATGGCTAAAGACTTAGCTGCTCGAATTGATATAGGCAAGTCGTTCCACCAGCTTGGAACAGTCCAGGAAAAGGTTCGTGAGATTGATTTTGTGCCTCTTTGGGATGGCACCACGAGGCTTCTGGAGGGCGCGTAAGTCTGAACTAGCGAGTTTAGGTATATTGGTGCAGAGCCAGTAGTTGTCTTGTAGGCAAACATCAGTACCTTGAATTTGATGCGAGCGGCTATTGGCAGCCAGTGCAAACTGATGATGAAGAGAGGTGAGACGTGGGCTTTCTTCAGCTCGTTGAAGAGCACCCTCGCTGCTGCATTCTGGATCATCTGCAGAGGCTTGATAATACATGCCGGAAGACCCGCCAAGAGAGCATTACAATAGTCCAGTCTGGAGAGAACAAGAGCTTGGACAAGGAGTCGTGTGGCCTGCTCTGATAGGAAGGGTCTAATCTTCCTAATGTTGTATAAGGCAAATCTGCAGGACCGGGACGTTGTAGCAATACGGTCTGTGAAGCTTAACTGATCATCAATCACAACTCCAAGGTTCCTGGCTGTCCTGGAAGGAGTTGTGGTTGATGAACCTAGCTGTATAGAGAAGTTGTGATGAAGTGCTGGGTTGGCTGAGACCACGAGCAGTTCAGTCTTAGCAAGGTTGAGTTGAAGGTGGTGGTCCTTCATCCAGCCAGAGATCATCTGGTTGAGTTGAGTGCCATCAGCATAGCAGTGATAGGAAAAGCCATGACAGATCCTAATGGAGAAGAGAAGTGGTTCAACTCAATCTCACGTCTTTCTCAGTACATTTTTATTGTGGAACCCAAAATGTAAGAATATTTAAATGCTCTAAAGCTCCAGGAAGCACAAAATAACAGTATAAATGTTGTCCATATGACTGCTTCAGATACGTATATGTTGGGCTTTACAGGGTTAAATGTTCTAACGAAGACCAAATGTTCTGATGTTTTAGGTATTTGCCACCAGAGTGTTTTGTCGTTGGTAAAGAACCTCCAAAGATCTCTAATAAAGTAGACGTGTGGTCTGTGGGTGTTATTTTCTTCCAGTGCCTGTATGGACGAAAGGTAAGGCGCATTGTTTCCAAACCGTTCTCGGAGTCACTTTAAACTACTTTTAGGATGACGCTGCATTGAATCTTTTGTTGTTCTGTAGCCGTTTGGCCATAATCAATCCCAGCAAGACATCCTTCAAGAGAACACCATCCTGAAAGCCACTGAGGTGCAGTTTCCTGCCAAACCTGTGGCTAGCACCGAGGCCAAGGTCAGTTTGAGGCATGCGAGGTGAGTTTGTATGTGTGGAAACGACAGTCTTGAGTTTCTTTCTTGTCCTCCGCAGGCATTTATCCGCCGCTGTCTGGCTTACAGGAAGGAGGATCGCTTTGATGTCCACCAGCTAGGCAGCGACTCGTACCTTCTTCCTCACATGAGACGATCCACTTCATCGGGGAACTTGCAGGCCACGCCCGCAAGCCCCGCCTCTTCGGGAATCATCTCCTACTGATTGGCTGATCAATCATGATTGATGGTTCTGATGGCGAGTTCCCTCCCTTCGTCACCTCGGGGTGGACAGGAAGGGGGAGGATCTATAAATGTCAGCTTACAGGCTGTAGGACACGCCCACACTGGCCATAGTGACTGCCATTGATATTGGGGTAGGAATGGCTGATGTCATTTCCTGTGTGGATCCAGATGTCAGTCAGAGCTTGAACCATTTGAAAATGGATATTTGTTTTTTACCCAAGGCATTTTGTGGAGTAGATTTGGGAGGGTCGCGCTAACATTTAGCTTCTTGTTGATATCCTCCCTGAGCTACACCTCTGTAACGGGGTGTTTCGTTTTGTGTAAGTGTGAAATTTAGAGACAGTTAATTGTAGGGTGATTGGAAATAGAAGAACGAGTGTTTTAATGTGACACAACGGTGTCTGTAAGAGAATTTGTTTGTGTGTCTGTGAATGGATGTTTTGCGCCTCAGCGTTAAATGTTGGCTGTTCATAACATACATGTGTTGGGCACAGATTGCAAGATGTGTGTGTTACAAAAATGCTGTGTCTATTTTACTTCAAAGTAACATGTATGAAAAGTATCAGTTTATGTTTAAATGGGCTTAATATTTGCAAAACGTGGATAGGTGAATCTCACCAAAAATGTCCAGGTCACATTTCACCCCAAAACCAAGGGAAAAACAATTACTTGATTTTACGTGAATGAAGGCTATTTTTGTTTTTTGTTTTTTGCAGATTTTAACAGATTATGTCAGTTTTCATGATGGTTAAACGTGTGTGTGTATGTATATATATATATATATATATATACATGTGTGTATATCTCTTTATAACAGTTTAGCTGCAATGAAAATAGTGTTAGTATTTTGACCCAACAATTATAACCTATATATATAAATTATAAAAAATTTCTACATATATATATATATATATATATATTGACGAAAATATATATTTTTTCACTTTATATATTGTGTATAAATATATTTGTATATATAAATATGTAGAAATTTATTCCCTATAATAGTTTAACTGTCATGAAAATTGTGTCTGTTATATATATATATATAGAGAGAGAGAGAGAGAGGTAGATAGATATTCACATACATGCATATATATATTCTCGAGTTAGGGGAATGGAAAAAGTATATGTGTGTGTGTGTATATATATATATAATATTTTAAAGTACTTTTATTTACATCAGCATGAATTAAAGACAATGTAACAAATACTATGTGTTTATACAATGTTTTTTTCGTATTACAGTGAGTTGTCATCAATTTAGTCACACAGATAAAATAAGATTCTTTATTTCTTTAGATTTTGGAGTGGAAAATGACCTGGACATGTTGTTGACCAGTCTCATGAGATTCACCTGTTTGTCCTGCGTGTAGGAGTAGAAACAGTAAAATCATCTCAATAGAATAGACCTCCTATAGCAGCTCTCAAACATCACATACGAGTAAATGACTGAATCCAGCCCTGTGCAGGGTTTGTGTTTTCTCGGTTTGTTGCTAACTTTTGTTGTCTGATGCAGCATCATCACCTCGCTGCACCCTGACTTTGCTTATAGTGTCATGATTTACTCCGATTAAGAATCAGACCAAATATGAATTGATTTACCAGTAACAAAAAAACTGCATGAATAAACCTCCATTGTGGTTGTGAATGAGGTGTGTGTGGTGCGCCTGAGGGTCTGATGTACGTTTGTGCGTGTGATGCGAGTAATGATTGACAGAACAGACGGAAGGTGGGCCGGACCCCGCCCTTGATCATTAACCCCTTTATGCCCAGACCCAGTGCTGTCATGTTGCTTAGCAACCCTCCGAATGACATGGACCGGACCGTGATCAAACGCTCAAAGCTTCCAGAGTCTGGGGACGAATCTCAGCTTTTGTTGTTTCCTCTCTGTTTCAAATACTCTTTCAACCCCAGAAGCAGTTTTCAGCTCAACATATGGTGATCTGTCTCCAAGTGCTGCTGCGATTGTAGAGAATGTAGCCAAAAGAGAAATAAACTTTTTTGAAAATATTTGGATACATGTGCTTTCTTCCCCTTATTTTTTGGGCAGTTTCTTGTAATATCAGAGCTGTTGTTATTGTCTGCTCTCAGGGCCCTTGCCAGACAGAATCAAAAGTTAGCCTGTATTTCACAGCTGAATAACGATTATATTGAAAAGACAATTATGTTTAAAAGATATAGTAAACTTTAATGAAAATTTAAAAACTTTAATGAAATATTTTAAAGCTGGGCATAAGTAGATGCTCCAAATGTCCATGGCTTAAATTAATTGTGTATATACATTTTTTTTTTAAAATGTATGATGTTTTCCAGGTCTGGAAACCATTTTTAAAATCCCTGATAATTCCTAGTTTTTCAGGCCTGTGGGAGCCCTGTATGTTAAACAGCAATTCCTAACAGCCTTTAAATGCTTGTTTTATTTTTTGTGTCTTTTAACAGAAACAAGTACATAAGTGGTTCTCCACTCCGGGGCCACAAGATGGGTTAATAAGATGTAAGATTAGACCAAACTAAAATGGCTAAAAATCAGATTTCTTAATTTTAATTTGTTCCTTAAACAACTGTGATTTTTAAGAACCAAGGTTCACAGTCTCAAAAAACCTTGATACTGTAAATGAGGGGATTTTAAAAAGTGTGATTTCCAGACCTGAAAAAGTCATGGAAATTTTTATAATGAATATACAGCTCTACCTAATAAAATATTCTAGCTTTACATAACTTGAAAAAAAAAATCACCATTTGTGAATAAAAAACTATTTTAAAACCTTAACCAATAATCCTGAACGACTGGAAACAATGTAAATTCATAATAAGTGAACTCTGAAGAACATTCCATTTTTGAAAGATACAGAAGTATAGAATTTTAATGTTTTTATTATTATATATTGAAACTCTTATAAGTTGCTGTAAATGACGTTTTATAAAGAATTACCTTATATAGAAATATCTTAGCCTTTGAGTCCGAAAGGCTGAGATTAATCACAGAACTGTGACATTGACCCAGCCGATTTACTGGCCAATAGTTGGCATTTTCATTACCCGTTCTGCCAGATTTAATTTTCAAAATATCCTAACAGCCTTGTTGCAGCCATTTTTTTTTTTTAAGCATCAAGTTGATTGTGTAAAACAGCACTTTTAAAATTCAGCAATTTTAAATTTTATTAGCTATTACATTTTGCTTATCTATATATTATACTGCTTTCTAGAATACTTGATTCTGTTATGTCCGTTGTGGCAGTCAGTGGTCAAAGATTTCTGCTTTACATCGGCCTCCTGATCATCCTGATGGGTTTATTGTGTGACCTTCTAACTGTACGCCCACAAACATCCTTAGCCAACCTGCTGTCTAAATATGAACAGTGACTATTGAAAACCCCTTATCGCTTGACTGTTAAAAGCAAGGAATTGCAAAATGATATATAAAATATATACTCAACTCATGAATTACTACATTAGATTAAAAAGACAGACAGTCCTAGTGTAAAACTGGGTAGTTTATTGCTTGTGTATGTTTGAATACGAGATTCCTGGACAATCTTCAAACTGCACAAGCGCATATTCAGCCCTGCAGCACATTTATAACTGTTTCTGTTCATCATGACGGCAGAGCTAATGTACAGAGAGTGTGTGTGTGTGTGTGCACACGTGAGAGAGAGAAACAGGCCCAGAGCCCAGTCTGAGAGGAGGAGTTTGAGCAAATCAAAGCATTCGAAACAAACGGTGCAAAGAAAGAAAGAAAGAAAAAAAAGTCAGACGTTACATTGTAAAATCACATAGCAATTGGGTAATTATAGGGAATGCTATACTAACATTTGAAAGTTGATTACAGGATATACAGGAAGAAAAAGCACGAGACGGAACAGATTCTGAAGAGAGCGCAAACCAGACATACAGTCATCTCTTTTTTAAATGTATTTTTTAATATTAGACGTCCATCCACACGCTCATTACTCTCAGATGCTGGCGTCTCTCAGAACCGCGTTTATCTCTGTGTGTGTGTTTGCACACTGGAATCTTTTTGTACTGAATAAATACAATAGAGACATACAGAGGGACGCCCTCCGGCCCTGCTCTGACCATTATGAGGACTCTGGGGCTGTCTGCTGTAGGAGGGTCTCCGTGGCAACAGGCATCTCTGAGGGCGTGTCTTTGACCGCAGGGGTGGGCGTGGCATCCAGTTTGAGCATTGAAGTTTGCTTGGTCGCTAAGGAGACGGGCAGGATGTGGTCAGATGGTGCCAGGGAAGATGGCAGCGTGACCCCGGGCATGCTGGGAAGTGTGGAAGGGAGAATGGTGTGCATGGGCAGAGGAGAGATGCCGGGCAGGTTCAGAGGAGGGAGAGGAGGCAAACCTGCAGAGAGAGATCAAATCAATATTCAGCAGAAATTCAGTCACAGAAACGGGTTGTTCACTGTGGCTGGTCACTTTACACAGGGTTTCTGCCGGATTTTTAAAACCAAATTTAAGACTTAAGATCTTTTTTTAGGACCTGCACAAATACAATTGATACAATATGTCCATTCAGAACAGATCTCAAAATAAATCATGCATCTCAAATTCTTTTACTTGATTAAACAGGCCATAGCACACAATCAACTAAGGACTTAATACTGCTTATTAGCAAAATAGGAACTGCAAGTTTAAAATACTCAAGAGATGTTTTATTTAATATGTAATGACATTGGTTTATGTGCCAACTTAATGTTGAATCAATATTATTAATATTTTAAATTTTATATTTTCATTTTTTTTTATTGTTAATTTTAATAATTTTTTATAGTGTGCTTTTTGTCATTTCTTACTTTTTTTTGTTCCCTAATTATGTCTGCATAGTTTTTAAGTTTTAGTTATTTTAGTACTTTAACTTTAAAATATGAGAAATGTTGCCTTGGCAACTATCTGAAAAAAAAAAGAAGAAGTTATATTTATTATATTTCAGTTAAAGGCACATTATGTAAGATTTTTTTTATTAAAATATCCAAAAACCACTAGAACAGTGTTATATATTTTACTGACTTGTGTACGTTTATTTTATTTCAAGCAATTAAAATGTTTATGATTTAAGATTTTGTTAAGTTTTTGAATTAAATGCCAGATAGTTTATTGTGTAACCTGAAAAAAAGATGCACAATTGCAGGACTTTTATATTATAAACAAGCTCGAAATGCATCTTATTTTGAAATGTTTATGCTTTAGTACTTCCAGTTGCTTCAAAAAGATGAGGGAGATAAAGAGTGCGGTCTTACAACCATCTACAACATAATATAAACACCATTAAGCAAACATTCTCATAATTAACAGTCAATCATAAGCAATCGCTTGGCATAAATGCATGGTAATGATTGCGAACGGCTCTGAAACCGCAAGCTTGGAGAACACGCATCAGCGCCGCGTTTTGCTTTTGAATGTGCAGCGCTTACGTTAATGTACTTAAATCATTTTCTTTTGAACTTCAATAAATATCACACCACGATCACTGCTTTTCAGTCCCCAAATTTAAGACCTCTTAAAATTACAGTTAGGACTTCTGTTACACCAATTAAGATATTTAATACTTTTTATGAGCTGAAATTTGATCAAACTGAATTTAAGACTTAAAGGCACAATATGTAATTTTCGCTGCTAGAGGGCGCGTATTCAAAATAAACAGAGGCAAAGGTGTAGTTTGATGACGCTGTGACTGAGTGTGGAATCATGGGAGTTGTGGTCTTCATCCCCACAGCCGATGCAATCCGACGGGACTCGGGCAGAAATCATGTTCATGGATGAGCTAATGATTTATTAACGTAGTAGAATGAAGCAGGGTGAGGCTGAAAGCCGTTGAAGCAAAACGAGGCCGCTGAACGAGCGTGACATACGGCTCGAAAGCAGCGGAGCTTTTATTATGCCACAGTCGACCGCTTCCGCTCCTTCCGGTCGTGCGTATGTGGGGTAAAGCAGCGCTGTTTTATCATACTAGATACGTTTGAAAGTGCCGTTATAATGCTACTTTGTGCGGTCGCCACCGGTCTAATAAAACGCACAACATATTAAAGCGTCTTTGGTGTTTCCATGTTTTCTACAAAACAAAACCGGAAATCTAGGGGTTATGACGTCATTGGCAAGCGACACAATGACACTATGGACACGGTCCGTGTCACTAGTTAAAATTGCTTATTTCTCTGGATTTAAACATTCTTCGAAACATTTGGGATAATGTAAGTACACAAGTCAGCTAAATATATAACACTGTTCTAGTGGTTTTTGGATATTTTACTAAAAAAATCTTACATATTGTGCCTTTAAGGCCCTCCACGTTCCCGGTCTAAGTGGTCGGAATAAGCTATAAGAGTTTTGTTGTGTGTACCTGCTGTAGTGGGAGGAAACCCACTGATTCCAGCTAAAGATACAGCACTAAGGTGCGGTAATGGTAGATTAAGGTTAGGGAGGTTAGGCAGGTTTGGCAGGGGAGGGAGGCCAGGCGGTAAGGACATCAATCCTGAAGGCACAAAAATCAAAATCATTTAGCCTCAAGAAATTGATACTGAATCAATTGAATACCTGCTGTGGCAAGATACTTCTCTTCCAGTTTTCATTCATTTAACAAAAAACACAGAAGGGCACATGTTCTTTACCTGGTACGGTGGTGGAGGGGTTGACAATGGGAAGAGGACCCAGCCCCGGGGTCACCTGAGTGGGCAGCAGGGGGACTGTAGGAACACCTGTCAGAAATAACAACAATTTAGGATTTTGCACTTATATTAAATTGCATTAATTATATCATATATGAAGTACAAAATAAAAGTAGAAATCGTTCACCTGTGTGGAGCTCACTGGGTATTGAGGGCGGGGCAGAGCGGAGTGACAGGCCAGACAGACTGTCCTCAAGCCCTATGGGAACAGGCTGCGACACAGGGGGCGGAGTTACTGCAGACAGCTGAACCTAAACAAAACATCACGGAAGTCAAACGTCTGACCAAATCTATCAGAATACACCATGTGAAACGCATGCTAACCTCTGTGAAGCCGTCCTTCAGCGGGCTGGCGGGCTCACTGGGGGTGTGTCCGGGGAAGCTGATTTTCTTCCCCTCTTCGAAAGGTCGAGTAGGGATTCTGTGCAGGTAACCGTAGCCAATACCACAGCCAAGACTGTGAACGAAGAAGAATAATCATGTCGGACATGCGCACAGAGACAGGAAGCAGAGAAAGCGAGAGAGTTTCACACACACACACACACACCTGCCCTCTCCACCCCAGGCACCGTTGGGCGTGATGACCACTTCTCTGCAGTTGTCCGTGTCGGTGTTGTAGACGTAGAGTTTCAGGCCTTTGCCCTCATGGGTTTCTATCAATGAGAATAAGTCCTCTGACTGGAGAAAGAACATAATACACACAAAATGGAAAATCAGAGTGTTTTGGGCCAGTTGATGAAGCAGTCATTTGCCTTTTCAGGTTAGTGCTGCTGTGCCACTAAAATATTTACATAATGATTCAATCATTTGCTTTTCAGTGATGTTTGTGATTTTCATTGTTGTTGCGAATTATGCTGATTTGTCATCAAAATAATGTAATCTAGCTGGCTAGCATAGATAACTTATTATTTTAGTATTATTTATATACTATTATAGTATTTATTAATATTTTTAATCAGCATTTTTAAAAATGTTTTGAGATTTCATTTTAATTTTAGCTTTAAATATTTTTTATGTGCTTAGACTTTTTTTTTTTGACTTTAAGTTTTAGTTAACAATAACAATACGGTCTTGAAAACAGCAGTAGTGTGTGGAAAACTACAAAGCAATCAGTTTGCATTGTATGCCGTCATGTTATAGCTGTAGAATTCACAGCTTAGTTACTTTCTTTCTTTTCTTATTTATTTTTTTAAAGAAGATTTTGTAAAGTAATATTGAAAAATATAAACATTTCTAACAAATATACAAATGCATTGCTAAAAATTAGTCTCCTTATCTTATTAATGGATAACAACCACAACAATTTTTGGTCATTTTACCTCTTTTCTAGGGAGTCTGAAGAACCAGCATTTGTTTGCAAACCATCATTTTAATCTATATTTGAGCTGCAAAGAGTGACATTCTTTCATTCTGACGATTTATCCAAAACCAAAAAACTACATGCACTAGAATTCTAGAGTGCAGTTGTTACAATTCCATACATCTGTACACAATGATCAAGAAGTCTGAAAAGAGTTGGAGATGTGTGTGAGAGAAATGTACTTCGTTCATGACTGTGTCTGCTCCGATGATGTAATCCGTGTGTGGTCTTAAACCTGCTAATGCTGCTGGAGAATTTGGCTCCACTTCCTACAAAACAGGCAAATTATGCATGAAAAAAAAAAGTGAGTGAGACTTGCATTCCATCTTACAGCTCGACCGACCGGTCTGCTTTACAAGAGCACGCCCTTGTTGAACACCTTGCTGAATTATGACTAATTAACCAAAAGTTGTTCATCAAAATGAGGTCAAAGCAAACATGTTATTTTCATCAAAAGCCACTCCACCCTTACAAAATACACAGTGTAAATAACTCATGCCTGCAGCTTTCTCTGACTGCATTCATCACTCTTTCATTTACTCACCAAAACATGCCAGACGTTCTCATTGGCTCCCTCAAAGCTGCAAAAGCGGATGCTGACCCCCAGAAGACCCTGACCGCCCCACATATTGCTAGGAGTAACGGTGGCTTCCCGCAGCTCCAGGGTTTTGCTGCTGTACACCTGCATCTTCACCGGTTTTTCAACACTAGCCTTCAGTACGTCTTTCAACGTGTCATTATCCTTGTTCTTGGGAAAAAAATTAAAGCAAAAACAACATTTATGGTTGACACATTTCTACTGTCACACATGGTCTACAGCATATATATATATATATATATAAAAATTTTTTCAAACTATGTGTGGTCCAGGTGTACATTTATCAGTTTTTACAATGGCTTCAAATGAGGTTCATCCAATCAGATGTTAGAGTCAGAACTGTCAGTTTTACTGTTTAGAGTCTCTAAAGCATTAGATAATGTCAGATTTTCATTTATAATGTATTTAACCAGAGGTGTAAAGAGTACCTGAAAACCATACTTGAGTAAAAGTACAGGTACCTTAGAGTGAGTAAAAGTCTTAGAGTATCTGATTTTAACAGTACTTAAGTATTTTACTTATACTAAATATAGGCTTAAAGATGCAGTAGTCAAAGAGACACGCCAGTGGAAAAACAAGGAGTTGATTTGTGAGAACAGCAATCACGTTTATTTTCTAAAATCAAAATAAAACTGAACACCTCAATTGCAAAAAACAAAAAACAAAAAACTATATCCGTCAAAAAGGTCTCTTTAGTATAACGGATAAATAAAATATTATTATTATTATTATTTTTGCTTAATTTGCTTATTGGGATTTTACAATAATAACAGGAATACAGGAGAATAGCGAAAAAAGAATTCAAAAGTCTTCTTGCACTGGATGAGATAGTTTCGGCCTCATTGCCGTTGCTAATGCATTCACGTAAAGTAGACTTGTTGACAAGTTGGCGATAGTAGAAATAAACTGCTGCAGAAAAAGCGTTTCAAAAGGTATCAGTCTTTGCATGTCAAAGGCTGGAAAACTCCCATGCATTATCTTTACATTTAAAAGCAGAGATTTTCATTTAGCCACATTAGCATTTAGCCACGGTTAACAGGCCGCACTGACATCCTCGGCCTCGATTTGAACTCTGCGCCGCAAGCGACTCGCGATGCACCGCATGAGTGAAAAGGGAGAGACCAAGAGAGCGGAAGCATCTCTAAAAACACACTCACTCTGAGAACGTGATAGCCCTCCGAACCGCCTCCGGTAATTCCATGGCATAAGAATACGGTGTTATGGTTATTTTCTGTATCAAAATGCAAAGGTATTGTCAACATACACCATTATTTGTTTTTAAGTATTTTTGCCACAGTATTTTTTGTGAGGGCATTTTGATAGCATTTTTCATATATAAACCAGATTTAATTAGCTATTTAAAAGGGTTTATAAGTTCTATTGTGTATCGCCAAAATATATGAATATATGCTAAATATATGTTGTAAATAGTGAAGCTAGGCTAAATGCAAATATGGATTTTAAAAATATACTTGGAAAAAATATTTTGGTAGAAAATTTATATTTTGAAATATATTTTAGCAAATATATTTTTAGCCTTTTTTTGTGTATATTTTGAAATATATTTGAATAAATGTAGTCATTATTATGACATACATTCTAGTGCCTAAGATCAGCTGGTTAAAAATGAGAATGAAATAAAAGAAAACACAATCAAACTCAGTGTGAAGTGCAAGTTTATTATATGCTTTAAAATAAATGTGCAAGATTTGACATTTTAGAAAGACGACTAACAGAACATTCTTATACTTTAATAGCTTTTATTGTGCCGTGTACACGTGTTTATAACAGTTTACATATAATGTGATTGCATTTTAAAGTGCCAGCCTTACTGAGGAGACCAGATCTCCCTCCTCACATTCACATACAGTCAACAATTTACAGCAATAGAGGAAAAAGATAATTGTGCATTTGTCAAAAACACTTTGAACAAATATGAATGAATGGAATAAACAGTCATCTTTCACATGTTCCAAAGACAACAGCTGAATCTAAATACTGCATATCAATAAACTTGTAATAAATATGAATATGAACACAATCTTCCAGCGTCCTGAGGACATTTCCAGCCTTCCTTCTAAGTTTGTGCTTTTTGCTTTATTGTTTTCTTTAGTTATTTCTTCTCTCTTTTTTTAAATATGATGCTATAATCGCCTGAGTTGACTATCAATAATCAGTAATATACATCTGGTAACTAACTACCTTCAGATAATTGATAGGATTGCTTATAACATTCAGTCAAAGATGCACACGGTAACATTATAACACTAACACACTGATTGCACAGAGTTAAGGGCCTGAACGACAAACATATACAATATATTCATATTTATATAAATGTCTATAGATTTATACTATAATTTATATGCTTGCTTATTTCAAAGGATATTGAGTATATTGTAAAATGTATGGCACTAGTTCTGTCTTTGGCTCACAAGTACACTACTGGACCATTAACATTAGCCTAAACTTGTTTGATTATATATAACTTGTCTTAAAATACAAATGAAGAACTGTTACAAATGGGAGAAATACCTTTTAAACACCGCTGGCTCACAATATAAATAAAGTCTTTGTTTATAGATTTATATCAGTACATTTCAAACTGAAAACTGAACGTTTCACCTCACAAAGGTACGGTGGCCGAGAAGTGCTAAACAAATCACAATTCTGAAATCAAAATAACAAATTACAAACGCAAATGCAAGTTTAAAAAACAAAATAAAAATTCAGAAAGCACAACAACAATTCAGAAAACATTATAACAAGTCAGAAAACACAATGACAAATCCGAAAACAAATTTACAAGTCAGAAAACACAACGACAAATCAGACAAACCGGAAAAGGTAGGTATAGTTTGAATTTCAGAATTGTGATTTGTTTAGCACTTCTCGGCCACCGTACAAAGGTGTTGATTAAACACTTTACATGACCTACTTACTACAAGGTAAGTTTAGGAAACACAACACTAAACTACAGATCAACCACTGGTTTACACACAGACCCCACTACGACACAGAAAGGGGTTCGAGCTGCATTAAAAGGGTAGTGCGTCTTTGCTTGTCTTTATATTGTATTTACAAACACAAGCACCGACATGATCCCAATGGATTTAAACTATGTTATAAGGTGACTGTGTAGCTATACAGGCTACGTGATCTGTAAGTTAAAGATCTAAAGACATTGAGAAAAAGGACAGAACATATTGGACCACAATACGATGTCGAAACACAGCCATTGAATGTGTAGACCGTGCGACTGTCCTGTCGAGATGCCTGAGCCTCGTTAGTATACAGAGCTGCAGTTCTCTGCTCTTAAACGTCGTGACCCAGCCTCTCGAGCTCATCGATGAGGAAATCGATGTCGGACTTGGTGACGGCGTGATTGGAGACAACCATTCGGAAGAAGTTGACCTTGTCTCCTTGTGGCTGGTATCCTACCATGGTTGTGCCGCACTCCATCATCATTGCTTTGATCTTCGGCGCCACCTGCAGGGGAGACGGCGTAATTTATGACACGGGTTTGTAGTGATGGGAGAAACGGAGCTCAGCTGAACTAATTTCTTCTTAAAATGATTCATTGTTTCAAAGCGCTCGAAACTCTGGCGGCACATGCTGACTCGAAACGGTGTAAATGGAATGAAAAGACAATCCAAACTTGTATATATGATGACAATTGCAAATGTTTTCATGAAAGTGATATCTATTATGTATTCTACAAATAACTAAATACCATTGACACTTTTAAAAATAAAGGTTCTTTTTTGGCATCGATGGTTTCATGAAGAACCTTTAACATCCAAAATGTTCTTCACACTAAGAAAAAATAGTTCTTTTAAAGGAATAGTTCACCCAAAAATGAAAATTAGCTGAAAATTTCAAGATGTGGATGAGTTTGTTTCTTCATCTGGATCCTCTGCAGTGAATGGGTGCCGCCAGAATGAGAGTCCAATCAGCTAAAAAAAAACATCCACATGCAATCCACACAACCACAGTCCATTAATTAACGTCTTGTTTTAACTTTAAACCGCTGCATATAATTCTCTCCTGATTCAGACAAAATTACTTTTTCACACAAATAACTACCATTGACACTTTTAAAAATAAAGGTTCTTTATTGGCATCGATGGTTTCATGAAGAACCTTTAACATCCAAAATGTTCTTCACACTAAGAAAAAATTGTTCTTTTAAAGGAATAGTTCACCCAAAAATTAAAATTAGCTGAAAATTTCAAGATGTGGATGAGTTTGTTTCTTCATCTGGATCCTCTGCAGTGAATGGGTGCCGTCAGAATGAGAGTCCAATCAGCTAAAAAAAAACATCCACATGCAATCCACACAACCACAGTCCATTAATTAACGTCTTGTTTTAACTTTAAACCGCTGCATATAATTCTCTCCTGATTCAGACAAAATTACTTTTTCACTGGAGGTAGCGTTATTATAGATTATGGCCTGGTATTTTAGCCAGAAGCAACGTCTTAATGGTGGATTTGTTTCTTACAAACATGCAGATTTTCACTTCATAAGATGTTAACTGATGGACTGGAGTGGTGTGGATTACTTGTGGATAATTGTGATGTTTTTATCAGCTGTTTGGACTCTCATTCTGACGGCACCCATTCACTGCAGAGCATCCATTGGTGAGCAAGTGATGGAATGCTACATTTCTCCAAATCTGTTCTGATGAACAAACAAATTCTACATCTTGGATATGGGTGAGTAAATTTTCGGCTGAATTATTCCTTTAAGAACTGAGTTTGTTTTGAGTTTAAAGATTCTTTGGGGAACCCAAAATGGTTCTTCTATGACTTTTGTAAACTTTATTTTTAAGAGTACAGCGGCGATTCCTTGGAATTTTGGAACCAAGTTTCAAAAAAGTAATGACGTAATGAAGCCTCATCATCACATGACTCTTTGATAAAAGCTCCGAACCACTGATTTGAAACAAAAGATTCATTTTGATCACTACTAGTTTGTGTGCTTGTTAGTCTCGTTTCTTGATCATTGAAATGAGATGAAGTACCCTGTGTAGTTTCTCCCTTCTTTCGTCTCCATCTGGCATGCCACGCAAGCTTGGTGGAATATACCAGAAGCAAACATTTGAGTGCTGGGGCTGCAGAGAACAAAAGAAAGCAATTAGAAAAGTCCTTACATTCAGTATTAGGTAAGCAGTTCTTTCAATCTATACGTAAATATGTGTGTGCCATATACAAACCTGGCCCTCAAAGACCATTTCATATCCCTCACGGTTCTTGATTTTATTGTAGAGATATTCAGAAATCTCCAGACATCTGTCAATGTGCTGCTCAAACCCAATTGTGCCCTGCACGGATCAAATTCACCAGTCAGAATAAAAATGTGTGTTTCTCAGCAATTGCCACATAATTGTCTTTATTTTAAAATTGGGATATAGTACATACATACCACTTTACCTGCATACATACTGTACAGTATACTCAGGTAATATGTATAAAGAAATATACTGTATAGCAAATCTTGGCTGTGTGATTGTTTATATTGTTGCAAAAATGTAAACCATTATTGCAAATATTATATCCAACTTTTTGTGCATATATACAGCACTCTCACATAAAGCAACATATAGTATAGAGCAAATCTCAACTACTACTTTTTTTATTTTGTTGCAAAATGTGATTATATTATCACCCAGCTCTTTATATAAAGTTTTTTTTTAATCTGCATACATACAGGATACTCATATATACCTGCTTGATTGTTTATTTGGTCACAATATATAAATTATATTATTGCCCAGCTCTAATCTGCTAAATGCAACTATAAGGTATGAAGATATTAAGATA
The DNA here is from genome assembly GCF_001515625.1 of Sinocyclocheilus rhinocerous. Lineage (NCBI taxonomy): Eukaryota > Metazoa > Chordata > Actinopteri > Cypriniformes > Cyprinidae > Sinocyclocheilus > Sinocyclocheilus rhinocerous. The sequence continues at coordinate 1,288,937 of NW_015647431.1, forward strand.
CATCATCATGATTTTCTGTGAAGCTGCTTTTGAAGCAATGTGTATTGTGAAAAGCACTATATAAATTAATTTGATTTGACATGACATAGCTGCAGCTGTTGTGACCCACCTTGGCCTTCCACATGAGCCAGAATTTGAAGATGTCTACATGTCTGCCACACTGGATGGCCTTGTCGCCGGTGTCGTAGTTCACATCGTACTGTTTGTCTGGTTGAAAGAGGTATCCAGCGCACATGGAGTTGCAGCCCTGCAGAATGCCCTGCAACAGAAGCACATCTCCTGTGATGATCAGTAGCTGTATAACTAAACTCTAAATGTATTTGAATTCACGTCTACATGTATTCATTCAGCAAATTTATCCAAATAAGTTAGGTGTGTAACTGCATATCCAAGATTTTCGTTTAGACTTGTACACTGTACACTTGTAGACTGTACACTACTGTTCAGAGGTTTGGGGTCTGTTTTTTAATGTTTTTGAAAGAAGTCTCTTCTGCTCACCAAGGCTGCATTTTTTAAAACAAAAATACAGTAAAAACAGTAATATTGTGAAATATTATTACAATTTGAAAAAAATGTTTTCTATTTGAATATATTGTAAAATGTAATTTATTGCTGTGATCAAAGCTGAATTTTCAGCATCATTACTCCAGTCTTCAGTGTCACGTGAACCTTCAGAAATCATTCTAATATGCTGATTTGCTGCTCAAGAAACATTTCTGATTATTATCAATGTTGAAAACAGTTGTCCTGTTTTTTTTCACTATTCTTTGATGAACAGAAAGTTCAAAAGAACAGCATTGATTTGAAATAGAAATCTTTTGTAAAATTATAGAAAGGAAAACTTGAAATCGCATCATATGACCCCTTTAATGTGTCCTTGCTGAATATAAATATTAATTTCTTTTAAAAAATCTTACTGACCCAAAAACTTTTGAATGGTTGTGTATATAGATGGGCTTTTCCAAGGCAAATGTTAATACCAGATGTAAATGGGACCCTAGTGTGTGATAAATCCTGTCTGTTTATGTCTTTATGTGTTGTCTTTGACTGTTTGCCGTCTCACCTTCTCTCTAACCAGGATGGCTGAACATTGCAATGGTACACCCATCATCTTATGAGGGTTCCATGTGACTGAGTTAGCTCTGAAACAAACAGACATGTGGGTTTTCAGGTCACACTGCACAATTACTGTGATATACAGTCATTTTAGTGCCTCATCTCGTGTGATTTTTACATACCTCTCAATGCCGCTTAGCTTGTGACGGTGTTTCCTGGACATCAACAGTCCTCCGCCCCATGCACCCTGACGATATACAAACACCACTGACCGACTGATTTAAGATGTTTAATTCATTTATTCAATGGACAATTTATTAAATTAATCTAGTTACCATTTCAGCTAATTCTGAAAGCACTCATTGGAAATGCATGTATATGTTTGAGTCAAGCTTACATCCACATGTAACCACAGGTTGTACTTCTCACAGATGTCTGCAATGTCATTGATGGGATCGAATGCTCCATATACTGTGGTACCAGCCGTTGCGTTCACAAACAGTGGCACGTAACCCTGAAATAAACATTTAAAATCACATTCACTGTTGATAGTACATGGCCTAAAGATAGTGTCCTAACAGCAGAGTGCCACTTTATTAACAGAGAGGCTTAGAATTAGTACGTAAAGGTCAAATCCTCCATCAGCTTGAGAATTCCTGCTCCAGTATTGATCCACTGAACTCTTCAGGCACTGAGGTTAAATACTCTCACTAGTTTGTCTCAGCAACACAGACGCAGTGAGTCTGAGCATCTGCTTACCTTCTGTTTGGCATCAATGATCTTGGCCTCTAAGTCAGCAGGTATGACACGCCCCCTGAAACAAGACAGCCAATGAGGTGCAAGTGGGAGGGACTCTAGCAAATAAAACATGAGCTTTGAAAGAAAGTAACATAGTGGTTAATAGCTCAAAAAATAAATAAATAAATAAAAAAAGATACCTCTCATCTGTCTTCAGAAGAATGACATTTTCTTTGCCAAATCCCAGTACTGCTCCTGCCTTTTTGATTGAATAATGACTCTGCAAAAAACAAACAGAAAACAGAAAAAAGAAAATGCAAACATGAGCCAGATGTTTTCTGCTAAATCTGTGGGTGTTTTACTACATCCAGTGACAGAAAATTGCAGATTTTGTGAAAAAAACTTGTTTAGCTTATTTTGTAAAGTTCCTTGATATTACAGTCCTTTTCAGATTGTAAGTTAAATTATATTTTAACCATTAAAACCAAAACTTTTGACTGCTTTTGTTATTTTAGCAAGTGCATCAAAGCTGGTATATGCATATCAAATGTGATATATAACATATCAAATATATTTTTGAGCTCAGCATCAAATCAGCAGAAGTGTTTGTTTTTTTCCAAGATGCAGGGCTGTGTAATATATGACCCCTAGAGAGAGACAAATCCTCAGTTTAACTGCAGTGACAGTGGGTACTTACATATTCAGAAGTGAAAAGCACCAGTTGTGGTGCTGCAGACATGCCTTTGGTTTTGACTTCAGGGAAATACTTGTACCGCGCAACCATCACACTGTACATGTTTGATATGGCACCACCTGTGAACAGATTCATCGCATTACAGCAGCTAAATGAAATGTGTTAAAGAATAGGCCTAGGCTAGAGTTCATCCAACACGAAAATATGTAATCATTTCCTAATCCCCTAATTTTATGCATAATCATTTTAATTGTTATTATGTCTTTTGGGTCACGTTTTTAATGGTAGCTAATATTAGGTCTACATCTATCGGGTGTTATGGATCAGTTTACCTGGTGAGAAGAGTCCATCGCCATCACCATTAGGCCAGCCAATGATCTCTCTCATCTTCTTGAGGGTCAGTTGCTCCATCAGAACAAACACAGGAGCGATTTCATATGTGAACCTGAGCAACACACAGGAAGACCATGTTTAGTCACATTTACACACACACAAAAAAATGGTGTAGAAACAATTTTCACTTAGAAATTGCTTGTAAATATTACAATTGATTAACAGAAACGGCAAGTAACACGGCGACATTTTGAAGTAGAAAGCCTGAAATGGCATTTTCGTGTAAAACTTACTCCAATTATTTGTTTTATTTACAGCATCGAAAATGCATCTTTTAAGTAGGCCACACAGAAAAAAATAAGGCGGGAAAATTTTGAACCTATAGTTCTACAATCCGATAATAGTGTTTAAAAGCAATTACACTTTTAGCGAAAATAATGACGGCTATTTTTTAAAATGATTATAAATCCAATTTTTTTCTACATTATTTCACATTATTTCAGTGGCGATTCGTACTCGAATACTCGAATACTTAATACATATAATTTTATTTATTTATATATTTTTTGAAAATTGATTTGGACATGGTTATGAGGTTCGTAATACTTCTGTTCCACTTCTGCAAATTGTCAAAATCTGGCAACAGCTTCTTCAGAGAATCAGACATCACAGGCTACTGTTCCATTCTGTCCCTCTCGGCTGCTTTGAATATCGCTAATCAAAAGACGGCTGTGATAGACTAGATAAGGGCTCATTTCAGGCTGTTCTAATGCAGGGAGGCAGTACTCCGATGGCTATCTGTCCGTCCGAGTTCATCCTGACGGGGGACGGCTGCGCGCGCGAGATAAGACCACGCTTCAGCACAAATCCATCTCATTCACAGAAAGGACGGACGAAAGATGAGCGCGTGATGGAACACAACTAGGACACGGAACAGCCCCGGGCAGACTCGTTGTTCAGCTCCGTCACGAAAAGGAACAAAGATTTGAGACAGTAAAATAACGGGGAATCATCAATAACATGCAGCGAAAACATGATTCCAGCTGTCATATAGTGTCGTATAAATAGAGCAATGTTTTTCGCGCAGGCCTTACACGTGTTGGATTTGACAAATTGCATTTTCATGTACAAAGGAGGAGAAACCAACAGGAAATCGAATACCTGCCTGAATGCACAATGCATATTGGGGCCGTTATATTCACTATTATGAAATAAAAAATGTTATGTGTGATATACATTTGCATAACAAAATCATAATCATATAAACACAACACGTTGGTCAAGTGAACTAGAGAGACTATCTATCTATCTATCTATCTATCTATTTAATCAATTATGTATTTTTGTGACAGTTGTCTTATCAATGATTAGACAGCAAAAATGATTTTTGTCTTATTTTCCATCACAAAAAAGATGGGGTGAGATTGAGAAAAACAATCGTTTTCTCTTTGAATTAAGTTCATTTTTCTTGCATTGGCAGATATTTTTCTTATTTCAAGCAAAAACCCTCTTAATTTTGATACAAAACTTAATATGTCATCATTTTGTTTCTCAAATGTTTAGATAGAAGATTTTGTTTTGCTGTGTTATACACAATGTCTATTTCAACTTAAAAGTGTACGAGTAAATATTGTGTAATTTAAAAATCTTAAAAATCGTATTTACTGTATTGCGCATTAAATTTGATCAGCATTATATTGCCATATCAATATCTGCATCAACTATTGAAAATCATTTGTCATTTGGCTCTACTAGCAACCACCCCAAAACCTTAGCAACCACTTAGCAACACCCTAGAAACACACTTAACTCTTCTTGTCTTTTATGTGAAGCTATTTTGAGGGTGTGTTGTTCTGTGTGTGTGTGTGTGTGTGTGTGTGTGTGTGTGTGTGTGTCAGTCTTCTATTGTTAAACATCTTTATGAAACAACTTAGAAAGAAATCCACTGCAATGCATGTTCTTTGAGATCTTTTGCTGGCGTTTTAGGTTTGACTGAAACAAATCAAATTCCACTCTGCTTTAGACCTAAATGTGATGTCTTTGATCTTTTGTTGTGAGACTAAAGTCTGCAGAACTCTTGCTCATTTCTTTACATTTTTAGTCTGTTTGGGTATGTCATATTTGAAATCTGATATATAAAGAAATGAATGCACTGTTTTCATATTGCACTTATTAAATTGTTGCCCTGGTCTCGTTAATTTGAAGAAACGGTCCTGATTTATATGTAATGAAAG
>NW_015647431.1:1295973-1298204 GCF_001515625.1 Sinocyclocheilus rhinocerous
GAGCCGCCCTTAGAGGGGGGGATATGTAATGTGAGGTTTTGTTTTGTTTCATGTTCATGTTTTCATGTCTTTTATTTTGTAGTTTGATTCCTGCTGTTAGTGTCATGCTTCCCTTGCCTCGTGTCTCTCTGCCTTGTGTATGTGTCATGCTCTCATTTGGTTATTGTCTAGTCATGTGATTCCCTTGTCTGTGTCATGTTCTGATTGGTTGTCCTAGTCATGTGTCTTGTTTCCCATTGGTTTGTTCTTGTCATGTGACCCTCTTGTTTGCTATAAGTAGCCATCATGTTGCCATTGTCTCTCGTCGTGTATTGATGTTGTAACCCGCTGTCGGTGAGTCTAGTCTGTTTATGTCAAGTCAAGTCAAGTCTAGTCAAGTCTTTGTTTATTGTTTGGATCACTTGTAAATAAAACTGCACATGGGTTCTCACTATGCTCGCCTTCAGTGGACTAATTCGTTACACTTTTGTTTATAATTTCATGCTATATTTGCGCCATGAATGCGCCTGACTGAGGTACGAGATTCCTACATGCCCTTGAAGGCAGCATCACATTTGACACTGCTTTAGATTTTGTCCAAAACTGGGATATCCTAGAGCAACAACTCATCTGTTGGAATAGATTTTATGCTGGGAATGCATGCCTTAAAATACTCCCTATGTAGGCAGTTCACTATGGAACTGACCCTACGAATATTTCATGTAAAACTCTGATTTTAAGGACTTTTTTAAAAATTGTTTTTAGCACTGCTATTTTTCTCTCTTTTTCTCTTCATATGGTGGTATGAATTAGCTTAAGAGGATATTAATCAAAGAAATTTCCTATTGCCAAAACCCATTGTTCATAGTTATGGTTATTTAACAAGGCTTTTTGATCCTAACTGACTTCTATTATAGGCAGCTCTCTATTTATATTAAGAAAGACAGCTGTAATGAATCGCTCGATATTTCATGTAAAACTCTGATTTTAAGGACTTTTTTTAAATTGTTTTTAGCACTGCTATTTTTCTATCTTTTTCTCTTCATATGGTGGTATGAATTAGCTTAAGAGGATATTAATCAAAGAAATTTCCTATTGCCAAAACCCATTGTTCATAGTTATGGTTATTTAACAAGGCTTTTTGATCCTAACTGACTTCTATTATAGGAAGCTCTCTATTTATATTAAGAAAGACAGCTGTAATGAATCGCTCGGTCCTCTGAGATCAAAATGGCCTGCGGGAGTAAAATGCGATGGCCAGACTGCTCGGCCCACAGGGACGTGCTCTCCGACTGGCTGGTCCCAGCTGGCACACACTTCCTAGCAACCCACAGTCACACGCAATCAATGGGCTGTTAAATAGGTTTGGTACAAGTCCATTCTGTGCTTTAGTGCTGTAAGACTCCTCAGTGCTGCACTAACAGCAGCAGCATACGCTTCATGAAAAAACCCATCAGCTTCTGTTGTATATTTGGGATGAAGGGGCTAGTTTTCACCTGGGGAAGGATTATAGCTATTATAAAATTGAGGCAAACGGCCAGTTGCACAAATGCTTGTTCTTTCTGGTAGTGATTTGGTGATGTGTCATTGCAATCTATAGTATCGTTTCTTTGCAAATCGCATGAGCAACTCATCAGACAGAAATGTCCAATAGAACAGCTCCGTTCAATTTGCTCTTTATATCAGCAGTGAAATGTGTAACTTTCTGGACTGATCAATATGCAATCTCACAGGCCTGGAGGGCAGCGGGGAGGTTACAGCATTCAGACACATCACTCGATACAGCCTTGACAAAAACAGCACCTTGAGCCATAGCGTTCAAACATACCCTTTACATAACCTGCCTGGAGGGCAGCGGGGTGGTTACAGCATTCAGACACATCACTCGATACAGCCTTGACAAAAACAGCACCTTGAGCCATAGCGTTCAAACATACCCTTTACATAACCTTAGAGCAATGGAAATAATTATATATGTAACACAGACAACATGTTGTTATTGTCAAATGACCCCAGCAGAGGAGAGGAGAGATGAGGAGAGCAGAGGAGAGGAGATGAGAGGAGAGATGAGGAGAGCAGAGCAGAGGAGAGATGAGGAGAGGAGAGCAGAGGAGAGGAGAGGAGAGATGAGGAGAGATGAGGAGAGCAGAGCAGAGGAGAGATGAGGAGAGCAGAGGAGAGATGAGGAGAGGAGAGGAGAGATGAGGAGAGCAGAGATGAGGAGAGATGAGGAGAGCAGAGATGAGGGGAGA
>NW_015647431.1:1298254-1301585 GCF_001515625.1 Sinocyclocheilus rhinocerous
TATTCAGTGTGTCAGTGCAATCTATACTATCGTTTCTTTGCAAATCGCATGAGCAACTCATCAGACAGAAATGTCCAATAGAACAGCTCCTTTCAATTTGCTCTTTATATCAGCAGTGAAATGTGTAACTTTCTGGGCTGATCAATATGCAATCTCACAGGCCTGGAGGGCAGCGGGGTGGTTACAGCATTCAGACACATCACTCGATACAGCCTTGACAAAAACAGCACCTTGAGCCATAGCGTTCAAACATACCCTGGATTTGAGTAACTCACATGTTAGTGTTGGCAGTAGAGGTGAGCCATTCTCCAGCCAGACCGATGATATCCAGACCAGATGAAAGCTGATTGAAGAATCTAGGATGACCTGAGAAGAGATTTTCCAGGAGCTATAAGTACAAATTGCAAATACATACTCTTTATCATAAAATGAACCAACCAGAACAAAAGACCTTTCAACTGATGTTGAAAAGTTTGAAGTCAGTAAGATTTTTTTTTGCTTGTTTTTGAAAGAGGTCTCTTCTGCTCACCAGGCTGCAATTATTTGATCAGAAATACAGTAAAAACAGTAATTGAGTGTGTCTCTGCAGTCCACCAGGATCTGCTCCAGCGACTCTGGTTGGTCAGACAGCTCCAGGTTGAAGCCCTCCATCCCCTCCAGGAGCTGGTGAGGGTGATGGAAGTCCAGCACTTTGGTGGATCTGTCAAAGGTCTTGCGCACATAATTGGTGAGGATCTCCACGACCTCAAGAAGAAACTGGATTGTGGGCTCCTCGCCATTTTTAGCAGGCAGCAGATCTGGAATTTAATGAGTCAGTATATGCGAGTCAGCATATGGGGGTCAAAAGTCAGCTAGTTGAGGTGAAAAGTCTAAAAACCACACTGAAAATTAGGGATTTGTTTTTTTCTAATACTTAAAAATACCTGGTTCTGATTTCGAAATAATTAAGAAAAATTATAATTAAAAATGAAGAGATTTTAAGATCATGCCTTATAGGTACTGACTGACATTGATCATGCGTTTTTGCATGGAAGCACAACATGCTTTTCATCTGAAATCTTGAAAAAAATAAATAAAAATTCAATAGTTTTACTGATAATACACGTTGGAAAGAAAAAAATATATTAAATATTAAAATATATATTTTCCTGATATCTTCACTTGGTCAATGGGTCCATCTGAGACAACTTGTGAAAATATCAGCAATAAATAAATAAATACATATTTTTACTATTTACTATTACTATCTATCTATCTATCTATCTATCTATATATATTCTGTTTGATTTAGATGAAGCAAGAAAGCATTAGATTCAGAAGTTTAACTCTTTCTGGCATATATAGGCCTACATCATATGTGCATATATACAGCAGCGTATGAAAACAGCATTAAGAATGAGTTTTGTCGTTACCTCGAGCGAACAGGTTGGAGAAGTCTGTCTCTGCGCGCGTGAAGCGCTCGCTGTTGTCACACATCTGGTTCTTCGCGCTCTCCTTGAAGGAGCCCACCATCCGACTCTTCTCATCCAGACTGTTGTTCTTCTGCAGGAAACCTGCATCATTACAACACGGGGAAGAATTGCAAAACATATCCTCAGCCTTGATTCTGGATGCTAGAGGGAAAAAGTTTTATCTCTAACCAGTTGCTTAACACAAGCAACTAACAGCAGGTTTGCTCTCTGATATTTATACCTAAGGGTGATTCCAGCTGTTGGGAGTTTTAGTAGGACAGCGCTATTTATTGATTAGTGGAGGTTCAGAGGTGTTACTGTAGCCATGACATCAGAGGACATGTAGGGTGTGTGTTTTTTGGATCACGAAACACTGTTGAAACACAGATGAGTTGGGTCTGTCATGCTTCACAGATTCCGCTTGACTGACTAGATGATCCATTAAATGCCGACAGGCACATTCACTAGACTGAAGCTCCAATCTATCGAGGATGTTTTATTAGAGCATCTTACATGATCATGGACAAACAGGTTTAGGCAAAGCAGAAAGACCCACTTACATTATTAAATATAACGGTTCTTTATAGGCATCGATGGTTCCATCAAGAACCTTAAAGTGATTAAGGTTCTTAATAATGGAAAAACGTTCTTTAGATTTTTAAAATGCATTCAAAAAATGGTTCTTTTAAGAGCTGATCACTGAAAGGTTCTCTGGAGAACCCAAAATGGTTAATCAATTGTTCCTTTATTTTTAAGAGTGTAAGATACCATCGTTATACAAAATATGCATAATTTTCATTCATAATTAATACATTTTGTATTGACTGGTTTTATACGGAGAACTGCTTAGAGCTACTAAATACTGTAAAACATGAGTCACAGATGGTTGGTAAGATTATACAGAATATTTCTCAATATTTAACAGCATATTTCCTTAGAGCATCCGTCTTTCGGTCACGGGGGCCCGGTTGTCTTTGCGTGCCGGTTATCTCTCTCATTCTGAGCAGGACTATCACACAATATTATCAGAGAAAACAGACCCCCGTTCATACTCCCCTCTGCCCACCATGCAGCCCATCTCTCTCATTCAGGCTCGGTTCTGATAAGAGCTAATGACTATTCGATGTCGTAAATCTTTGGCGATGCGCTGAACATCAATAGGCGACACGATTTTATTGCGGCTATCAAAATTGATTTTCCTGTTTTCTCTCAAGCTAAAGACCAAAGTTTTTTTTGGTCTTCACAAAGCACGTTAAGCATGTTTATTGTGCATGCAATTTAAATAAAACATACATTCCGATTAAATAACTGTATTATTTACTGTAAGCTTGCTATATGCTGAATATGATAAAAGATGGTTCACACACTGGATTAGACATTAATTTCGTTCCTTTTCGTTTCTTTAAATTAAACCAAAATCAATTTCTGCATGAGCTCTCTCCAAAGAAATAAACACATAAAGGAATACATAAACGCATAAAGAAAAGAAATTTTAAATTTTTAAGAGACCAAAAAAAAAATATATATATTTTTTTATTATTTATAGTTTTTTTTTTCTCTTTATGCATCCGCGTACGTTCCATCTATCCCTGCGGTACAAACGAATATGAATGACAATTTTAATGACAGAATGAACATTCAAGTTTCCATTTTGTGTGTAGATTCTTGTATATTATAGCATATACACTTTATTAACTAGCTTCGTGTGGTTTTTGCAATAACCAGGGCACAATTATCATGACATGTTCATTTTTAAAATGAAACACAGGCGAAATTAAATCCAGATGATCTCACATCTTTTAGCAGCCTATAAAAAGCAGTGGCGTAAAAAGACAAGTTGAGAGAGAGAGAGAGAGAGAGAGAGAGAGAGAGAGAGAGAG
>NW_015647431.1:1301796-1333456 GCF_001515625.1 Sinocyclocheilus rhinocerous
CACCCACTAGGAACCTAATAGACTATAGAGAGCAACACCGGCAGCCCTTTTTTCTCCTGATATATAGAGTTTCATTGTAGAACAAATCCAGTTACGAAAGCCTATCTAACTGACCGTGAGAGAATATTTCCATCCAGACCCTGACGATTCACAGCACTCTTTACAGGCTATTTTTCTCGTCTCTTGCTGATGTAAACCTCTCCTTTCGGACTGATTTCTATTCTCTTGTCAAGAAAATAATAATGCGAGTGAACAAGGGGTGGTATGGGGGAACAAATGACTAAGACCCTGTTCGCACAGTAGCCTACAGGGTAAATAACAGCTCTCTGACCTTTAGTGTGATGGAAACACGCAATGACAGTCACTTGCTCCCTATCTAGCACACAAATGTATTCACACCTGGGTCAACAGAGCAACAACAGGATGGATAAAGGTGCCCTTGGTTTTGGCACATTTAGTGAATAGCTGACTGAAATGATGTTGGCTGAAACTTACCACAGATCTTCATGCCCAGTTTCCTCGTGCATCCGTGTGCAACCCCGTACCACGCGTCGCCGGCTAAAACGAGACGTTTGGAGAGCTGTTCAACAACCCATATTTTATTTTATTTTGTATGCTATGGGTGAGGATGTGTGCGCCTAATAAAGCAGGGTCAACATGACGCAGAAGACAATGAATGTGCGCAACAGATTTGGGTATTTGCCGGCTGTGTGGCTTTTTCTTTCTTTCTTTCTTTTTCTATGTGTCTATTTCAGGTTTTTGAAAGGAATCAATAGAGGCTATCTGAGAGGCAGACAGCTAATAGATGGTGGCACACATCCGGCAAAGAGGCGGTTTAAAATAAGCGGGCATGAAATGAGGTCTCGGAATTAATTGAGTGAATCGCTTGTGTTTGACTTGCCAGCCGCCATACAGCGAGACTAGAGAAAATGTAGCATTCGAAATACACGAATGACCTCCAGCATTAGTGACCAGACAGACGCCAATGAAATGAACACACATTCACAACATTAAGCATGGGCATATACTGAAATGCATGAACAGCAATATTCACAACGTTTTGAGCTTGCATTTTTATATAAATAACATAGTACAGGTATGTGTTTGGAAACGAAGCAGATTTGTTATTATTATCATCAATAGTTTGAAATGAATTGATCTCATCCTCCGGGGTGGGTTGTGTCTGGAGGCAGATCTAGCTCTATCTGCCCCGAGCGCGTGCTGTCACGAGGCAGAGACAGCGCGCGCCCCTCAGGTCAGTGAGCGTGAGATAGAGCTTGGCAGGGAGATAATGGCAACACACACACACACACACACACACACACACGCACGCAATAAAGCAACACAACATACAATTCGTTTGACAACATAGATTTATAACAAATTTGATATAACATAAAACATATACTACGTCGTTATATTATTGCACTTTTTTTTTTACATATCTACACAAAGGCACACTAATCAGATCAAATCCGTTTCTTTTATGCATTTATTTAAAAAAATCCTGACTCGGGCATTTTAAATAGAGTTACAAAGAAAACTGGAATGTGAATTGGACCGTGATGGCGGGTAATTTTTGTAATTACGCTATTAAGGTGGGACTGTTGAGAGCAGATGATGGCTGATTGCTGTTATTTAAGCTGCCATAAAAACGTGGCAAAATGCAGGACTATTGTTATAAAATGGGGGACCATAATTAACTGCAACACGTAATCTAGGCAGAAGTGGGATGCTCTTATTTGAGAGTAAAATTAAGAATATCATTTTATTTGTAATCTCCAGATATGAATTCAGACTAAAATTATACCCAGAAAAAATGAGCAAGAGATAAAATAATCGTACATAAGATTATTATTATTTAGTAGTGTTATATACATCTGTACACATCATCTGTTTTTTGATCTCTCTCTATTCCTCACTTTGATCCTGAAATTTAAGAATTTACATTTTTATGACAAAAAAATGATTATTAGGAATTCCCTATCTATCTATCTATCTATCTATCAGATAATTTATTATTTGTCTCTCTAGCTGTCTCTGTCAGCTAATAGACATTTCACAGGGTGCTGTGTGTTTTTTAAGGCAGTGATGAACATCGCCACCCCACGGAGTAAACAAGCCAAGTGAAAAACGCGTTATCCAGAGAGACCTACTTGTGGCAGGTTGTCGTAAATTAGCCGTGTTTGGGTCCATATCAGCAGCCGAGGAAGAAGGTGCAGAAGACGCCATCAGTCCAGGAGAAACACCTCACAGCTTTCAGACTGAAGAAAAAAAAAAAACACACTACACGGAAAATATGGAGAGTTAGGATAAAACAAAGTGATGGCACAAATAATACTGTCTTATATCTCATATACTGCTAATAAAATTAAAAGTAAGCGTTTTTGTTTTCAAGGAATCTGTAACATAATTTCACGCATCTGTGATATCCTTCTGAAACGGCAGTAATTCACTCCCCGTCACAAGGATAATTCGCGCTCAGTGTTCTGTCATGTTCAGAACTGCGCTCTGAGAACAGCGCACATTACAGCACATCCAAAGCGCGAGAAATCAGCAACAAACTTAAGAAATAACGAAAAGAATTGTTAGTAAGTTCCGAAAATATCCCGACCTATATAACTTGGTATTTTGGATGGCGGTCCGGTTCTTGTTCTCCAGACGCACCGGACCCTCTGAGCTCCAGCGCGCAGCAGACCCTGAAGTCTGACTTAATTGGCTCTGTAACGAGGTCTTTAAATCGAATCATTTAAAACGCAGAAATGAAGAATCTGCTCACTTCAACCACAGCATAACAAAGGCGACGAAGGCAGGACAGAAATAATCATTGTGAAGGCATTATTAGTGTTATGATGATGACGATAAATACTGTTTCTTTGTGTTTAACCGATGCGCCCCCCCCCCAAAATATAAATAAATAAAAAAGGAGAGAAAAAATGAATAGAAAAAGAGTGACTTATTGATTTCTCAATTAAGATGATCTTTAAATATCTTCAAATAACGCGCATCAATCACTGTCGGGGTTAGTGAAATATGGGCAAAAATCATTGCGCTGCTCATGTGTTAAATTACACCATGTTTTTAGATCATTATTTTGCCTGACCTGTGCCTGTAAGATGACAATATTGGCATAAACTGGTTTATATCTGCACATGCATTTATTATCATCGAAGATAAAAAAGCACAGTTTAGTTTCTGCTCCTCTTTCAAGTATTCTTATCCTCCTAACATTATAGAAGAGAACAAATGTAGACCAAAACGCAGAAGGTGAGCGCTTACCTTACGAAGTCACAGGTGTCACAATAAAATCCAGAAAAACGGAGGCACTCGGAGGAGGATGTTTCACACCGCGTGATGTGGCTGTGAGGCACTTGACATCAGAAAACCACAAGAGTGAACAAGAAAATAAAAACCCATCCAGCGCTAAATTTTGTTTCAGTGTTTATCCTTCAAAAGGCGAAAGGAGAATCTTCTAAATTCACTTCTGCTGTATTTTCCCACCGGTTAATATCCACGGGGTTGTCTCGAGATTATTATATGGACTCAAGCCATCAGACACATGAAGTTTAATTCTCCGAGTAATATATATATATATATATATATACACGTCAAAATACCGTGGGCGTGAGACACCGGTGAGTGAGAGAAGGAGAGAGAGGGAGGAGAGTCAGACAGAGAGACATCATGAGGACGAGCTCAGGGTTTTCTTGTTGTTATTTTGGAGAGAAACGATAAAGATTTTTAGTCTATTCTAATGAAACAAAATGTTAGGAATGAGCTTTTTTATTTATTGCATGACTTGTGGATTAGCACCAGGTAGCCTATAACCTAGATGAGACATCTGGAACTACAACAGCAGCGACATCCACGAGGTGGCAACAGAGAACAGACCAACTTGAACTTGAATGAAGGATTTTTGGGCAGCGCCCTGGAAAATCACTTGAGCTGCTCGGTTTATGCCTGTAAGATCGGTTATTTCAGAACCTCTGCTGATTACGCTTGTCAGTACTGATGATGGCAACTTTTTATTGGTTGTTGTTAATTATACGTGCGCAGCATTATTACCGCGTTTTCAGCACCTGGACAGCTCCACTCGGACAATACAGTCAATAAGAAGTGACCGGGGCTAGTTGTCACGCTTCTTTTTTTTTTTTGCAGTCAGTCAGTATTTCTCTGGGTGGGTTTTTCGATTTTCAAATCCTGTAGGCGCAAGTTTTGACAACAACAAGTATTTGAACGCACACATCGTTATTTGAACGCATTGTGTTTTTATTGTGTTCACCTGTACAACAACAATAGTATGAAATGAATCTTACTTTTCAGAATAAAATGAGCAAAAGTTATATTTAAAATAAATTTGAAGACGTTTGGATTCAGCACACAACTACTGCTATAGAAAAAAAGCATTTGTATAATTGGACTCAAAATATTATAGTATATACTATAGAGATAACCTAATAAACAATGTTCCAATGTTCTAATGTACCAATTGAGCTAAGAAAAAGTTATTTCTGATTGTTTTTTCTTATGTGAACGTTAAGGGAACATTCCGTTTTATCATTATGGGAACGTTTTGAATGTTCTCTGAAAATTCTAAAACAAGTAGTAACATAAAAAAAAATAAAAAATGTTAGATGAACGTCCAACTAAAACTTTTCAGAAAAAAACCGTTCCATGAATGTATAAATGTTTTTGTACTAACATTTTGAGAAAAATATTAAAGACCAGATAACTTTGAACGAACATTCTATTAACTTTATTTGGAAGAACGTTTGTTCACAACGTTAAGACAACCTTTCCAGAACGTTAGCCAAAAAAACAACGTTTCTTGTTATATGGAGAGTTTTTTTGACAACTTTGCAGTGTGACAACTAACCCCGATTCAAACTGTGAAACAATATTGTTGTTTTTCCTCCGTTAGATGGCGCAATAATGTCTTGCACCTTTCTGAACAACTACACCGAAAAAGTGAAGTAGGAAATAGCTACTTTATTGTCTTAGGACACATATAGATTACAATTCACGCAGAATATGATTTAAAGTCCAGTCAGTATTAGACTGTGCATACATGATATGCTAAACATGACACACATTGTTTATGAGCATTAGATATATTAATACTAAAACAATACTGTATGTGATTAGGACCACTATAGATCTGCTAGACTCTTTGTTTGTTGTTTATTTATGATGAAGATGATAATGTATCATCTGTGCTGTCAGTGGACTCTTCATCTGTGTCAGAGGATTCATCATATGAGGACTCATCGTCATCTTCAACATCATCATCATCATCAGATGTGTCATATTCATCATCATCATCTGATTCCTCATCCGCTTCTAGAATTTATAATCATATCCAGATAAAGAAGGTGAATTCAACACACTTTATTTTCAAGTCTTTGCTCACACATTATTAAAGTTACCCTTTTGGAACATTGCTTCTATTTAATTAATGGTATTTCATTTTCATTCATGTATGCAGTGCTTATGAAAACAGTTTTGGTTAAAGCAATTTAGAAGTACATATCACCATGTTAATTTAAATAATAGAGAGGAAAATCATAGTAAAGCTTATGTTTTTGTCATACAAATGTAATTTATTCAATTTGAGGGTCAAAGCAAAGTGGAACTATCATGTCCAAAAACAACAAAAAACAGATAGATAGATAGAAAATTAATAGATTATAATCTCACCTATCAGTAATTTTTCTTCAATGAGAGGCAGGAAGCTCTTGGCCTCTGAGTTCTGGGGCTCATAAATTAAAACTAAATTTATAGAATGATGAAAACATCAGTATCATGATGTGAGAAATGTCAAATGTAAACAACACCAATTCACATGGCTACTTACTCATTTGACAGAGTTTCTTCGCAAGTTGGTAATTCTTTGTCATCACGGCCTGCAGAAACTGGATTCACGTTTGTTTAGTCAGTAGTCATTTTCAAACACATCAGATACATGACGTGCCCTAAATGCCTCACCTCTGCAAACAGTTCTAGCGGCACGTGTCCTTCAGCACTCTCATTATCATCCTCTTCACTCTGTGCCTCATGAGGATCCTGGTCATTTGCAGAGAGCACTACTTGAGGGGCCTGGATATGGAGTTCATGCACACTTTCTGACTGGACATCACATTCTCCTTGTTTTTCTAATGCTTAAATTAAAAAAGAAAAATTAAATCCACTTTTGGACACCGTGGGTATCAAAAAATGTTTCAGGAACTTTGAGACAAATAGATTGAACAATAAATGTGCTAAAAAGGACTAAAGGATAAAACAGATTCAGTACCTGTCATAATAGGGGGAACCTGTTTAGGTAGTTTATGTCCAAGCGTGGTTACATTTCTGAAAGACGGAGCTTTAGAGGCATTATACCCTCTGCTGCTGAAAAAAATGGGTGATAAAAGGTAAACTATTAGAGATCACTGGAGCGAATGAATGCCATCAGCTTCCCTGCTTTATGCATGTACGGCCCATAAACCACATCCCATGCATGACCCAAAAGAGCATGCTGACCGGAATACAAAAAGCCACTGAAGCACTCAAATTAAAAATAAGCTTGTTTCTTTATTCCTTTCAGTACTGGTCATCTATCCTCATTCTCTAGTATAGAAAACTTGTTGCTTTTAGTTATTATTTTCTGATATGAAATACTTTTGTTTTTACCTCTTGGAACTGTGTACTTTGAGTGTGGTATCTGATGTTTCAGAGTTCAAGGAAGGATTCCCCTCTGTTTTTTCACCAGGTTTTGCTTTCTGTTGCCTATACAAAACCAAAACCAAAGCATCTAAATGATGGTTGAAGTGGACCAGTACAATAAAAATATTATAAAACATTCTTACTTCAAGTAAATAAGTTTAAAGGAATAGTTCACCCCAAAAATAATAATTTGCTTAAAATTTCCTTACCCTTAGCTCATCCAGATTTTGAGAAATGAAGCATTCCATCACTTGCTCACCAATGGATCCTCTGCAGTGAATGGGTGCCGTCAGAATGAGAGTCCAAACAGCTGATAAAAACATCACAATAATCCACACCACTCCAGTCCATCAGTTAACATCTTGTGAAGTGAAAATATGCATGTTTGTAAGAAACAAATTCATCAAGATGATTTTAAATCATTACTTCTGGCCAAATTATGATTCCATAATCCATAATAATGCTTTCTCTAGTGAAAAAGCCCATGCCCTGTTATCCATCAAAATCCACAGACATATTTGCTTAGAACGGTTTGCTTATAAACAATGCTTGATCTGTGTATATTTCTTTCCTGATTCAGACAAAACTACTTTCACTGGAGAAAGCAATATTATGGATTATGGACATGTATTTTAGCTGGAAGCAACAGTTTGAAGTTAAAAACATCTTAAAGATGGATTTGTTTCTTACAAACATGCAGCTTTTCACCTCACAAGACATTAACTGATGGACTGGAGTTGTGTGGATTATTGTGATGTTTTTATCAGCTGTTTGGACTCTCATTCTGACGGCACCCATTCACTGCAGAGGATCCATTGATGAGCAAGTTGGAATGCTACATTTCTCCAAAACTGTTCCAATGAAGAATCAAACTCATCTGAATCTTGGATGGCCTGAGGGTGAGTACATTTTCAGCAAATTTTAAGTTTTGGGTGAACTATTTCTTTAATTTACCCCAATTCTTTTACATTGACCTGAGAGCTGCATGGGCAATTTATGTTTGTTAATCACTGTTATAAAAAGTCTCCAATGATTTTACCTCATGGTTCTTGGAGTTTTGAGTTTCATATTTGTCTCAGAGTTTATAGAGGGTCCCTGTCCTTCTGTCTTTCCACTGGGTTTTGGTTTCTGTTGCCTACACAAAATTAAACAAAGCACCTAATACATTTGACACTGACGTTTTTAAAAAAATTTTTAATTTAAGTAAAGCATATTGTATATGTATCCAAAAAGCATATTGTATCCAAAAGACCTCTCATTGATCTGAAAATCCAGTCTTCATTGTTCACTTCAGAGGTCAGCATTTAACCAATGTGAAATCATAGTGACCTGTAACACATTTTTAAACCTACTTTGGTTTCCATTCCACTGATTCTTTTGCCGCTGGATCTACAGAACAAAGCCGGTAAAGTCATTCACCCTTTCAGAAGAAATATTAGCCTTAAGGAAACCAAGGCAGACCGTCGTCATGTGCATGCAACTGCTAAATGTTACAAAACGGTTGCTATAGTTATATGTGTGTATATGTATAGATAGATATTAAATCAGACTAACACCTAGATTATTTTACCTGCTGAGCTGCCAATCACTGGTTTTAAGGGTTCAACTTCCTTTAGCAGAAACAGAAAAAAAGACTAAATGTGAACAAGACTTAAGTAAAAACAATGCTTTAAAATTATATATATATATATATATATATATATATACTACTAAAATAGCACAATGATCAATTCAGATATAATTTTGTCTGACGATATAAAAGAAAACACAATATCAATATCTAAATGGAACATAAAAACAAATGTAGATTGTCCTGCCACTGACCTTTTCACTGACTTTGGATGCAACCTCTGAGGGCCTTCCAACACACTGTAAACTTACAATAAATAATAAAAAAAGTTTTTTGATTTTTATTTAAATAAATATTAAATAAACAGTAGCCTATTCCTACTTATAAAAATGTTTGAAACACAATTATGTGTTCATGTTGAGTTAAAGGGGTCATATGATGTTGCTAAAAAGAACATTATTTTGTGTATTTGGTGTAATGAAATGTGTTTATGCGGTTTAAGGTTCAAAAAACACATTATTTTCCACATACTGTACATTATTGTTGCTCCTCTATGCCCCGCCTTTCTGAAACGTATACCATGGACCAGCTTTAAACAGGGCCCATGATATTATTTAAACATACAGTATAGCTAACAGTCCACTTGAGGAAAGTTAGATCCGTCGTGATGTACAGTATTGCCTGTAATTCAAGAGTCTGTTGAATATTTTAAGCATTGATCACAATCAAGAGTCACATTCCATCGCAACAATTACAGCAAACAAAGCGAACCAGCCATGTATAAAGAAAACGAGGCATAAACTGTTTGAAAAATGACAGTTATGCAAAACACAGGCTAATACATTAAAAGTGCCATGAAGGTTCTTACCTGTTCATCTGTGCGAAGTGTCTAACTTTATATTTATAAAGATCTGTCGACTGTATTTGAGAGCTGAAGGGGTAATATTTTTCAATATATCTGTCATAAAATTTTTTATCTACAGTAACACGTCTTTAAAGTTTCTTTAGACTTTCTGAAGCCTCGTTGCGGTTTGAGAACACTGGAAGGTTGCAGCGGACGAGCGTCCTGTTCCATAGCAACCCTCCGGTTGCGTCACCTCTAAATAATCCGAGCGCAACATGCTCCTTCCGGAACGAACGTCTTACGTCACAGTGTCAATACTGGCCCCAGTTCCAAAACAAAATACAAACACAATATATTTGTCGTACACAATATGTTACAGCATAAAATTCATAATAATAATAAACAGTAGCCTACACAATACACTCTTCTTTGGTCCATGAGGATTTTAAACTCCCAAATTATTAAAAAGCGACTAAAGTAGTGTATTTTTGGTGTCCTAAAATAATAAAAAAAACACATACAATAAAAAAAAAACAGTAAAACAGTAAAGTAAAAAATAGTATACTTGATTTAGCCCATAAGAGTACTGTCTTTTTGAAAACGAAGGTAATAAATACCAATTAATGTTTTATTTAAGTTACACCTCTCAAGTGTTTGCCTGTATACAAATGCTACCATATTGCATAGAGGAAACTTTGACTAGCCTAGTTGTCACACATTACTTTAAAATCATTTCTATATAGACACTTACCTCAAAGTTCTAATTATGCAAACGCTTTTAAAAATTTCTCAGAAAGAAAGAAAGAAAGAAAGAAAGACTTAATCCGCATCTTTTGAGCATGTTGTCACACTATATATGGCGTAAGATGTCTCAAAGACATCAAATAACCTGCTTTTCTGTTATATTTAAACAACAAACCAATTATGAAAACAATTGAGCAAACATACAAAAATGTGAACCCACTGTTTTGTCCAGCAAATACTGTAATTAATAAAATGTATATACACGTATAACATTTACAAACAAACGTGACAACTAGCCCCCAATATGAAGGTGTTTGAATTAAACTTGAATTAAAAACACACCCCAACATTTTATATTTACTGAGATGGCCCGCAAAAAGTGTTCACAAAAAGTACTTTGAACAATCTAAGACTTTTGTTCAAGAGTTGTGTTGATGTGATCCAGCACGGGAAACAGCGGTCTGTTCTTGCGCATCAGGTGCGTCTTCAGGTGTTTGGCCAGATGGTCGCTGCGCGTGAAGCGTTTGGCGCAGTCCGGGCACGTGAAGCGCTTCTCACCGGTGTGCGTGCGCAGGTGCCTCTGGAGCTCGTCCGAGCGCGTGAAGCTCTTCCCGCAGAACATCCAGCTGCAGACGAACGGCCGCTCACCTGCGTGCCACCTCAGGTGCGCCTTCAGGTGCGACGTCTTGCCGTACACCTTCCCGCAGCCCGGCATGTGGCACACGTGCTGCTTTCTCCTGCCCGGCGCGCAGCCACTCTTTTGGCAGTTGGGGCACATGCACCTCCGGCATCTCCGCGACTTAGAGTGCAGCAGGGTGGCGATTTGGGACTGGTACTGGCCGAGCTCAGGGTGGCCCAGAACCCACCCACGGGGGATCTGAAAATTATGTGTTGAGGAGTGATTGGCAGTGCCGGCGTCCTGCAGGGTCCACCATTGGTCCAAAGGTCCAGAGTGCGTGGGTACGTAAGTTGAAATTGACTTGGGAAGAGTAGCGCATGCGGACGGACAAGGCAACATCTTCAGGGGTGAGAGGTCATAGTGTTCCGCCGGGGGTGTCAGTGGCATTTCGTGGTGTGGATTTAAGGAGGTTTGGAGGTGCTGTGAGAAATTTGCATGTGTGGAACCATCACTTCTCCAGGGATGGAAGAGCTTAGGTGGGGAACCTTCACATGGGACGTGCTGGTGGTGTTCCATGGATCTGGATGCACGGGTATGGCCGATGCGATTACAGGTGTCTTCCAGCAACATCAAGGGGATCCTTTGATGGATTCTGGGGTCGAGTTTGGCGTCCAATCCTACGAAATATAATACCAATTCTTAAAAATTACGTTCGATTTATTAGTACTCTAATCCAATTCTGGATTCTGACACTTATTGAAGGCGATTTAAAGAGTGAGAACCACTGCTCTAAATGACACTTGCACAATTTTTTGTGCAAATGAATGCTCAAAGTGAATCCTTAAAATAATTAATCCACCCTAACTCAACATGCACGCTTAAAATCCATCAAAATTATAAGTTTGGGACAGTTCACCTCAGAGAATCATCTTTACGCACCTGAAGGAAAACTTGTAGTGGGTCATTGCGCATTATGGCAATCGCAGTTATGCCACACCAGTGAAACCTTCTCGAGCCAGAATCCTTACAGTTCCCAAAACTGCGCACCTCAAACAACTCACGGGAGAATCCTGGAGCAAAGTGAACACACTGGCATGATTTCATTGAGTTTGATCAGAACTCCAGCCAGTCAGAACGAAGAGTTTTGCCTTTGAAGATTACCGCTGCCCAATCATCAAAGAATAACGGAAGAGCTCAAATCCTTTGAGTGTTTGCTGCTTTGGATAATAAAAGAATTGATTATTTGGAGGGTGAGATGTGTAGAGATGAAGGAGGTGCAATTAATGAATTAATTAATCTGGATTGAAGTTGAATGGATCAAAGAAATAATACAAATGTTGAGTATATGTCACTGAAGAGATACATTTAAACATACAGTAATTGTGGCTTATGTCTATGAGGCGGGATAAAATTATTTTCTTTGGGTAATGCATGTTAGTTAGCAAAATATGAAAAGTTGCAACTTTAAATGAAATAAAGGGGTACCTATACAGGTTCAAGTTTTGCTTTGTCAAACTTATAAAAGACAAATAAATAAATAAACACACATACTTGTAAGAATATATATGCTAGTACTGCTTACCAATGAAAGTTTTTTTAAGCTCCATTTTAGAGAAAGAAAACAAAATAATGTGTACAAGTTTATAAAATTGTGTGGATGCAGAATCCATGTAACTTGATTAGTTTTATTGCCATTTTTAAGTTTAAACGTTGATCTTTGTAATAACAGGTATTTTAAAAATCAGTAAAATATAAGTAAAAAAAAAAAACAGTACAATATATCATAGCAACAAGTTTTTCAGGAACATACATACAATTTGAATGTCCCAGCATGCACAGCAAAATCTGAACTGAATTGCTCTTTTGGACTGAATTTAGTTTTAAATATGTATCTGCCCTATATTTCATTTGGAATACACAAAAAAATAATGGAACATTATAGAGTTAAAAAAAACAAAAACAATTCCAAATGAATATTACCTTAGTTGGGATTAAGAAACCTTTATTATTTTAATAATATTTTAAAATATATTTGACAACAAAATTCAAAACAGGAATAATGTAGAACTGGACTGTTTTTTGTTTTCATATTTTTTAGAAATTGAAAATCAGATGCACATTGATACATACCGCACAAAAAAACTTTAATATAGTATATAGTATAGTAAAACATTACTATATTTGAATATATATTTTTTCACCAATTACTACATTTTTGTGAAAGTTCGAATTTAACATTTTAAAAGATTTTAGTTTAATTATATTACAGTGATTAAAAAAGAACAGCATGGAAACTTGCCGACCCATTCACGATGATGCAGTGAGAGTGAAGGACACGGTTAAGAGGCAGCGTGTGGGAGGCTGGGCTATTGAATACCTCTTGAAGTGCTTACAAGGGTGTCTAGAACTAGAGCAACATCTGTGGCTTTCCACAACAAAGCAGAACTCTGTTCCTTCACGGCACGCAGCTTTGAAGTCTCATGAAGACAGAAAGCATCCATTGTCCTCTCAGGCCTACATGAAGGCCCTCCAACTTGGGTCTCTTTAATTTAAAAGTTTCCCCCAGTAATGTGATAGTTCTCTCCTGTTTCCCTTAGTGAAGCTTTGAGGTGAAGTCTGGTTTTGTGTTTAAAAGCCAGAGTTCTGGCGAGCAGTTTAGCCCTGGGTCATGAACTGTGGGCCGTTTGAACCGGTTTACATGTGTGTGGTATACGGTCCTGCTCAATAGTACATAAGCTGACGAATGCAGTCATATAATTATTCCAGAATTACTGTTAATGAATGGGTATTTTAAGGTTTGTTAAAATACATATTTTTGTTGTGTGAACCTCTAAAGTCAGAATCAACTTTAACTTAAGTGCTGAGCTAAATTTAAACAGAAATATCCAACAGTGTCCTGCATTTTTAGTCAATCAAAATATGCACATGGGTAAAAAATGTGTTTTTATGTGTGATAAACACTGTATATGTATATGTACCTTATATGTATGTTATTGGAGGGCTGTATTCCACATGTCTTCTCAGCAAAAAGCAGTTCTTTATTACAAATTTTGGATTTCGCTAGGCATGACAGTTAAAAAAAAAGCATGCTATTGGGTCAGAAGAGCCTAGGGGGGAAGATGCCTGTTAATAGAATCAGAACGCTTTCAACATGCAATCCAGGGTGTGAGAGTGACCCAGTTTACATCAGACCTTTCCTTTGAGGAAGATTCCACATGTCTTCTCAGCAAAAAGCAGTTCTTTATTACAAATTTTGGATTTCGCTAGGCATGACAATAAAAAAAAAGCATGCTATTGGGTCAGAAGAGCCTAGGGGGGAAGATGCCTGTTAATAGAATCAGAACGCTTTCAACATGCAATCCAGGGTGTGAGAGTGACCCAGTTTACATCAGACCTTTCCTTTGAGGAACACCGAACAAGAAAGAGGGAACGAGAGAGAGAGAAATTATAACATTGAGTCTAGTCTGTAATTATTCCTGTGGTAATGGTTATTAGAGCAGATCGGACATGAACCAATCAGAAGAGGTCCGGACCAGTTAGCTTCATCTGTATGAGCAGCATTTATAATATTTGCAGTATTGCCTGTGAGTGCTTTACATTTACCAACATCATGACAGTTTTGTGCATTGTTAATATTTACACGTATATTCTAGGTCCTGAGACTCATCACCTTTTTAGCATTTCAAGTATTTTTCTTTCACTAGCTCATTTTTCAATGGTCCTGCTGTGTGAAAACAGTAAAGTACAGCAGTCTTCTAAAACTGCACTAAACGAGTGCCACAACGCTGCAGAGTGATAAAGAACTGTAGGCTGCAATTAGAGACGGTGTGTGAATGAGGTAGTTCAGTAATTGACAGGAGACAGAGCTGCTCGGCTAATGATGTCTGAACCTGGTTTGATGAGCACATTTCCAATTCCCCAGAAAGCACATCAAAGTCACAATCAATGCTAATTACATTACCAGCCATGGCCTTGAACAAAGTTGCAATGCTGCGTTTCTGAATGCCTTCGCTGAGATGATATTTTGATGCAAATACCTGCAGCTGAAAAGATGGAGGCGCTGATATCGGTGTCCAGACAAAATCTGCAGACCTTTCTTAATTTTCTGTGATTTTAGAGGGAAGTCAGGGAAATTCTTTTAAGTCACCATGAAATCAAAATTGAAAATTCTTATTTTTTAACGGAATACTGTAGTGTTTATTATAAATAATTTATCCATGCACTTCATTATTTTTTTTAAAGTTCATGTGCCCTCCTAATCTTTGATCAAAAACGTTAACCTCCCCTCCCCCTCAAAACGAGTCATCTTCTCTTCCGGTCAAGAGCTATGGCGCAAGGGCGGAGCTAGTGACGTGAGGGGTACATGCTGGGATAAACGACAGGGGGAAAAGCTGAAGCTGATGCGTCACTTTATAGCACTGACACCAGTCATGAGGGAGTACGTTACCCTATTCATGCTTGGGTGTCGGCTGTGAATCCAGTGCAGAGAAATCCCCCACCACTAACTGCAAACTGGCATTCAGATCTGCCTCCATTTTGTTAGCAACGCCCCAACTTCCAACGATCCAATCAATTCCCGAAGGACGAAATCAAGTCCCGCCCTCTCATTTCAGATGCTGTTTCACTCGGATATACGTCACAGTAGAGAAAAGACAATCGCAACTTCCGTTTCATGCTGCCTTTAATTAGTAATTGAAAAAAAAAATCAAATGAGCAAAAATACTAAATAAATGACTATCAAAGGGGCAGGGAATATTTTGTGAATGGCAGTGTTCAAAACAGGATAAATGAGGGACTGGTCTGTTGTTTTTGGTATTTTTGAGAGGTTACACACATTATAAAGCATGTAGATTCAGAAGTTTGGGGTCAGTAAGTAGGGATGGGCAATACCACTTATGTTGTTTTCAATACGATACCAATACTTTTAAAGGCCAGTATCGTCGATATCGATATCGATACCGATACAATACTTCTAAATTGAACTTTTAAATTATGAAATTTTTTTCAGTAAAATGGGTAATGATACCCACTTAACTTTATATTTGAAACGCATTTTAACATTCAATACGCCTTAAAGGGTTACTTCACCCAAAAATGAAAATTAGTCCATAAATTACTCATCCTCAAGTCATCCTAGGTGTATATGACTTTCTTAAAATCACAACCTTAATCTGATTCGTCAGGGTTCACGTGTCCTGTCAGTTTGATTATTTTCATAACACTGATATCAGATCTACTCACTCATGGCATGTAAAAGCAAAACAAACTGTGGTCGAGTACTTTACATGTTGGTCACGCAGTCTAAATGGGACAAACTTTAGAAGTCTTCCAATTCTTTAAAATTTACAGCTCATTTCTCTGAAATGAAATCAGTCCATTTGTGCACAGCAGGACTAAACTCTCTTGGATACAATTTGGTCAGCTGGTTTAAACATATTTGCTTCAGCTGCTGCATTTGGGGCCTGATAAAACTTGTGGAACAGCATCTGCACTTCCTGTCAAAAAGAGACCCTTATGACTACAGAACTGAGGAAAACCACAGAGAATATCCCTCCTATCTCACAGACAGGTGAGGGAAATTCAGAGGAACTGTGTGTGTTAGCAGCAGATTACCTGTGCGCAATTATGACAGCATTTGACGATAAGCACTCGGGCATTGGATCCTGTTAACACGTCTGTGATGCTAAGAAGATTTCCCAAAATGACAAAGACTGAGGTTCCTTTCATGTCGTTTTAAGTTGGTCTCTAAGATCTGTTTCCCTGAGCCAGATATTTAGTTGCCTTCACTGGTCAAATAGCCTAAAAGTTGTCCAAAAGCTGAACTGTAAGTAGAATGCTGGATGTTTGTGAGCTAGCATCGAAATCCAGGACTTCAGCTTTACAGATTAAAAACATTCATGCAAACTCAACAAGAAGGACAGACTATCTTCTGCTGTCTTCAGCCTTCAGTCCAAATCATTCAATTTGCCACTCAGGTTAGTGACATTTAGTAACTGATGTTACAGACAGAAAATGATTTTCACTCGATTACCTAAAATGTGACATTCTTTAAAATTTAAGAATATAATTTGAACCCCTTACAGTATGTGGAATTCGGACAACTAAAAAAAAGAGCAGCTGGCTCTTGGGGAATCAGATTCTCTATTCATCTTCCGTCTCTCGGGAGAGATGCTTGTTTTCTGGCCTCCAGCCAATCACAGCACACCAGTTTATTGTCTATTTTAGGTATTTTGTCCCTATAGCATTTGAATATCATTTAAAAGCTCATCACTGCAGAGATGAGCAGAGTACATTTTGGATAAAAGTCAAAGTCATTTCTAAAAGAGGCTGAATATACATCCAGTGATAATGAAGAAGCAATGGGATCAATAATTCCTTTTCTAATCCACATTTTTATCTTGTTCTCTACGGTTCATTAACTTCTAAAATGGAGAAATGTCACTAAACTTTATCTTCAGGGACTTTTAATATTTTTTCACTGTTAAAATAGGAGGTAGAACACAAGGTAACTTCATGTTTGCCTCCAGGAACACCAGAAACACACTACTGCCACTGAATACCAGCACAATCAGCCATAAATACATTTAGCTTTTGTTTGACAATGTACAAAATTAAACTGAATTAAATATTAAACAGATATAAAAACACTTTATGATTTACTGCAGAGAGATGCTGGTGAAACACAAGTATATTCAACTAACTCTCCTTTCCCATGAATTTGGTTTATGTATATTGTGTGCATAATTTACACTGGGGTCTAAAATTGAAAGACATCATAAAAAACCATGCTTAGGTAACTCATAATTATGACATAAAAAGTCAAAATTATGAGATACTAAGTAATGATCATGAGATAAAAACTGAATCATGAGACACTTAGTAATAATTTTGATTTAAAAAAACTTCAAATCATGAGAAACTAAGTAATATTTATGATAAAAACTCAAAATTATGAGATAAAAAGTCATATTAAAATTCAACAAAATTCAAAATTGTATTGGCGCTGATAGCCTCATGGACAGAGTGCCGACATATAGCGCCCGAGTTTGAATCCCGGCTCACGGACCTTTCCCGATCCCGTCCCCCTCTCTCTCCCACTTCACTTCCTGTCTAGCTACTGTCCTATCATAATAAAGGCAAAAACGGCAAAAAAAAAAAAATCCAAATTGTGAGATTTCAAATTGTGACATAAAAAGTCAAAATCATGAGATAAAAAACAAAATCATGAGATCATGAGATATTTATTTAGTAATGATTATGATAAAAACAAATAATGTAAATAATGAGATACTAAGTATTATTTATGATAAAACTCAATATTGTGAGATTGATCCATAAATGACATAAAAAGTCAAAATCATGAGATAAAAATGCCAAATTATGAGATACTACGTCATAACTATGAGATAAAATGTCAATCGTGACATAAAAAGTCAAAATTATGAGCTACTAAGTCATAATCATGAGACACTAAGTCATATCTACAAGATAAATGACATAAAAAGTCAAAATCATGAGATATTAAGTCATATCTACAAGATAAAGTCATAATCATGAGATAAAAATGCCAAATTATGAGATACTACATCATAACTATGAGATAAAATGTCAATCGTGACATAAAAAGTCAAAATTATGAGCTACTAAGTCATAATCATGAGATACTAAGTAATAATTATTAAGAAACTTAAATCATGAGATACTACATCATAACTGAGATAAATTGTCACAATTATGACATTAAAAGTCAAACTTGTGACAAAATTCTAATTATGACATATATAGTTGTGACATGTCATAATGACATAGCATCTCATGATTTTGACTGTTTATGCCATAATTGACTTTATGCCATTACAACTACTTATCACTTAATTTTGCATTTTTTCATAATAATTTTAACTTAGTGTTTCATAATTTTGACTTTATACACCATAATTGAATGATCAAAGCATGATTTTTATTTTTCTCATGTAAAGAAATGAATAAGAGAAACAAAGAGAAAGGGTTAGAGTCTGTCTGTCGGTCTGATCACCTCAGACATGCATCCCATGTATATGAGACTGGACCATGTTAGCTTTGATCAAACAGTATTGCTATTAGTAAAATCTGTTTGTGCAAGAGTCTTCAAACTAAATAATAATGTAGTCCAATTACACCATATTGTAACAGATCGGCCAGGCTCCGCCACCACCCAATCACAACGATCCCTCTCACCTGAGTTCTGAGCACCTGCACCTGTCACCAATCAAGCACCTCATTACCAGCCTGCATAAAAGCACACACCTCAGACACCCTCACTGTCCGGTCTCGTATACACGTAGAGGACTCAATGACTTTGCTACTGATTTCTTTTGAATACTTCTTGCATTACTTACCACCTGTGTTCCTCCTAGTGTGTCCTCGTCTCCTAGTTCCCGGATCGCTGAGGTGTGTGCTTCCCCCGGATACCTTCCAG
Organism: Sinocyclocheilus rhinocerous; assembly: GCF_001515625.1. NCBI lineage: Eukaryota > Metazoa > Chordata > Actinopteri > Cypriniformes > Cyprinidae > Sinocyclocheilus > Sinocyclocheilus rhinocerous. The sequence goes on from NW_015647431.1 coordinate 1,320,734, forward strand.
CCTCAATCAAGCCAAAGACTCGGATTACTCCACTCTCCATATCCTCTGCACTCTCTCACGGACCTTTCCCTCACCCTCACTTCCTCCGGACTCGACACCAGTACTCACTGTGACCAAATAAACTGTTTTGTACATAACTAACCTGTTGTGTCAGACCTCTTCCGTAACACATCCCTCTAAGGATTAATCTCAAAATTATAAAGGGTTGTTTTTAAGACACAAATTTCCAAAAAATAACGAGTTTTCAGTGATTTAAATCTTGATCGCAGTGACTTTATTACCGTGTTTTATTGGCTCTGAGATGTCATTTACCACAGTGAGAGATGGACGGCGGGTTACAGGCAATCTGAGGACGCTGATGATTACTAGAAAGAAACACATTCATGCAGAGTTGTGTAGCATACTGATAATAACACACACGTTATGGACCGCACGTGGCCCGGGTGTTTAATTCATCACAGGCCACAGACGAATGAGCGACAAATGTGAATAAATGAGTCAATTACAGGAGATGTGCTGTGTGCTTGTGCTTCACCTGCCTGATGTTTTCATTATAAATAATGGAATAACAACCCTGTGTCTTTCAATATGTTACAGTCCCAATAACAAACACAGCCTGGAAACGCAGAGAGCAAACAAAATGTTGAACATACTTTTGTATATAACTAACCTGTTGTGTCAGACCTCTTCCGTAACACATATCCCTATAAGGATTAATCTCAAAATTATAAAGGGTTGTTTTTAAGACACAAATTTCCAAAAAATAACGAGTTTTCATTGATTTTGTTTTCTGTGGGTGTTTTCTGTGATTTAAATCTTGATCGCAATGACTTTATTACCGTGTTTTATTGGCTCTGAGATGTCATTTACCACAGTGAGAGATGGACGGTGGGTTACAGGCAATCTGAGGACGCTGATGATTACTAGAAAGAAACACATTCGTGCAGAGTTGTGTAGCATACTGATAATAACACACACGTTATGGACTGCACGTGGCCCGGGTGTTTAATTCATCACAGGCCACAGACGAATGAGCGACAAATGTGAATAAATGAGTCAATTACAGGAGATGTGCTGTGTGCTTGTGCTTCACCTGCCTGATGTTTTCATTATAAATAATGGAATAACAACCCTGTGTCTTTCAATATGTTACAGTCCCAATAACAAACACAGCCTGGAAACGCAGAGAGCAAACAAAATGTTGAACATACTGTTTCGCAACATGCTGCCAGTCTTTACGATTATCTGCATGCTTTGTGTTCTGTTTTACTCATTAGGTTGGAAATTGTAGGAGCACAACTTTACTTCCAAAAAAACGACCTCTGGGTTGCTTTTTATATGAAAGCAAGTGACCGGGGGGCTCATGAGCTCTAAAAAGGACCATAAAACACTATAAAGCAGTCCATGTAGTATTCTGTATTGCCAAATGATAAAGAAAAGACAAAATTTTAGACATAATTCACAAAAAATCAATCAAAATTCAATAAAAAAATGTTGCATTAAAGATGCCCCTCACCAAGTTTGGCATCAGTGATGGCAAACACACCATAAATCTTGTGTTTGTCGTATCACTCGGCAAGTTTGAATATGCGGAAGTGCAAATGAGATTTGTAGGGAAATCATGTTTTTGCCACAGGATAAATAAAAAAGGTTAATTGCAACTTTATCTCACAATTCAGAATTGTGAGACATAAACTTACAATTGGGAGATATAAACCTTCTTAATTTTTTATTCCATGGTGGAAACAAACAAATATATATATATATAATTTTCATTTTGTGGCGGAAATAAGTTTCTATAGATTTGAGAGCAACCACGCAAGTGAAGATTTTTAGTACATTTTAGTCAATTTTATACAATTTTTAATGCCATTGAATTTTTTAAATTTTTTTTTAGAAAAAATAAATTTCAAATAATTTAAATTCTAAATTCTTAAAAACAAAGTTTCAAAACACAAAATTAGAAAACACTCCTAAGGGATGAAATTATTAGTGATCGGAAGATTGGATCATTTTACTGATTATCTCATTCAATCTCTTTCAGCAAAATGAACTAATCTTTATTTAAGTCATTTCATACATTTGAACAAAGTTATAATGTCATACTTTCAATATCAATATTTATTTTCAATACTAAACAAGCTGGAATGGAGTCTGTATGTTAAATCCAAAATAATTGCATAAAATTGTGGAGGAAAAGAAGAAAAAAAACGTATGTCTGAGGAATATGAGTTGCAAGCGCTGTAATGAGTGAATCTGACTGCTGAGAAATGTAAAGTAACTGTCAGGCCCTGTTAGGTTACTTACACACACACACAACACACAACACACACAATGTGCTTTGACACAATCTGTATTGTTAAAAGCGCTATATAAATAAAGGTGACTTGACTTGACTTGACACACACAGGTTTGTTTTTGTGAAAAGTGGGGACATCCCATAGGCGTAATGGTTTTTATATGATATTTTCTAAATCTGTGTTCAACGCTGTATCCATTATACTTCATTTAAAAAAATCAGTTTGAGGTGACAATGCAATTGCTTCCAAATCCCTGTCAAAGCTAGTGGTACCTTTTTCTTTTTGCCTTCCACAAAATGCCAGGATACACAAAAAACTTGTGATGTGAGAGGCCGCGGGGAGCCGTCACAGCCTCTCAGACACAGCATGCAGAGCCGCCGTGTGGATGCTGGAAGTGTGTGTGTGATAGAAATGACACTAACAGAATCATTTCACGCTTGGTTGAACTCGCTCCCAGACACACAGATGTGTGCGCACACACTCAGACCGGCTCTGTTCCAAACCCTAGTGAGCTGACTAGCAGGGTGATTATAGTTAACTAAATCCACAAAACCATAATTTTAAAATATAGACATATTTAAAAATAAACAATAACAAAAAAAGACGAAAACACACAGTAAAAAACAAAAAAAACAAAAAAAAACTGCTGACTAGTTGTCTTCAATTTATGTATGCAGAAGGCAGCATCTTAACTTAAACAGAACCTGATAAGTAACTGAACCTCATAAGTGGAATGCTCTACATTGGCAGCAGCAAATCAGTGCACTAGAGACTCAACTCAACATTGATTCCAATAGAGTTTAGCATTAACATGGTGCTAAGTTTATGATGTGGTACTTGAAGTCTAATAATTTGTAAAATAGTTCATTTTAATTTGATTTGCTTATGAAAACTCTTTTCATCAATATGATGTAAAACTGAATGAATTTTAATACAATGAAGAGCTTGTTACAATACATTCTGTTATTGCTATACCATAAAAACTGGTTTTAAAAAAAGATGAATCTTACTGGTTCCTAAAGCTTAACTAGTAGACTTTGTGACATCAAGGTTTGAATACACCTTAAATATAATTTAATTTGCACTGGATAAAAGCCTCCATCTTTTGAGGGAGCATGCATATAACCCCTTAAAATACTGCCTATGTAGTGAGCACACTAGGGTTTGGGACACAGCCTGTTCTGACTGCTGTTCTGACTCCCCCCCCACTTACCCATATACACTAGGACTTCCACTTACCCCTCGCCTTTCTACTTCCCATGCATTTCATTTTCCAACACATATGAAAACATACAGAGATAGAGTCCAAGAGTCCACTACAGATAAGAGAGAATCAAAAACTTGAACATAAAAAAATAACAACAGCATGTCAAAAAGTGTAACCAAACGTACATAATCTGTCTTATGACCTCTTGTTTCTCAATTATAGCCAACACCATAAAACACATACACTTTGAGGGAGCATGCATATAACCCCTTAAAATACTGCCTATGTAGTGAGCACACTAGGGTTTGGGACACAGCCTGTTCTGACTGCTGTTCTGACTCCCCCCCCCGACACTTACCCATATACACTAGGACTTCCACTTACCCCTCACCTTTCTACTTCCCATGTATTTCATTTTCCAAAACATATGAAAACATACAGAGATAGAGTCCAAGAGTCCACTACAGATAAGAGAGAATCAAAAACTTGAACATAAAAAAATAACAACAGCATGTCAAAAAGTGTAACCAAACGTACATAATCTGTCTTATGACCTCTTGTTTCTCAATTATAGCCAACACCATAAAACACATACACACAAACAGCCTGGTAATGCAGTGTTTGAGCTTGCCATCTTCATGAATGGAGTTAATTGCACGTGAAAATTACCATCAGGCGCCATCTGTTATGTAAATGCACTGTGATCGTTTCCTTAAGCACTTGCCAAACATTTATACCGCTAAAGTCATGGTGAACGCATCACAAACCTGCATTACAAAGATAATATAAAAAGTCAGAATTATGGGAAATGACATCATTTTGGAGGGAATTCAACATCAGTAAGTATTAGCAAAGTATTTTATTGAATTCTCTTTCACCTCAATCCTGACATAAAAAGAAGAAGAAGAAGAAGAAGAAAAACCCTGTTTCATGAAATCACAGAAATCAAAATTATAAATTTTTTCAATGTTATGTAAATGCACTGTGATCGTTTCCTTAAGCACTTGCCAAACATTTATACCGCTAAAGTCATGGTGAACGCATCACAAACCTGCATCACAAAGGGTCAGCTTCATCAGCGCCATAAGCTTTATGTGCTTGCTATAAACTTGGGTTTTGGCTTGAATGCATTTAGACAGATTGCTTATAAAGTTCATTTGTACTGTGCTGTACATGTTCATGCCCAAATTAATCTGACTAATATTGGATAAAATACTAAAGACACATAAATATGTTTAGTTTCATTAGTTTTTTTTTTCATGTGTTCTCAACATCACTTATATGGAGGCTTATTTCCTCTACACAATAAATGTATATATAACTGTGTTCGTTGTCCTTTACATATGCCTGCCCATACCATAACCCCACCACCACCATGGGCCACTCGATCCACAACGTTGACATCAGCAAACCGCTCACCCACACGACGCCATACACGCTGTCTGCCATCTGCCCTGTACAGTGAAAACCGATGAAAAATGGGTGCAAAAACAAAAGTGTTGTGTTTATAATTTTGTTCAGTATAATATAAAAAGTCAGAATTATGGGAAATGACATCATTTTGGAGGGAATTCAACATCAGTAAGTATTAGCAAAGTATTTTATTGAATTCTCTTTCACCTCAATCCTGACATAAAAAGAAGAAGAAGAAGAAGAAGAAAAACCCTGTTTCATGAAATCACAGAAATCAAAATTATAAATTTTTTCAATCCCTGAGCAATGACTGACTTTGGCTCTTTATTTCCATCCTGTTCATTCTCTTGCTATTGTAAATAATAATTGAAGTGCATAAGATTTAAGGGCATTGCCATACATACAGTTTTGGGTACCAGACAAAACACTGGTTAGGTGCTGTTACAGGTTTTGGATATTAGACAACTTTGCTGACTAGTTGTTTTGTTACCAGACAAAACGGATATTTTCTGACAGGATCTGGCATCCGGGGCTGGATCTGATATTTCTAGTATGGAGGCATGATCTAACACCTTTTATAAAAATACAACAAAGTCATATTCATATTTTAAATGTTACAGAATTCAAAAGGTGTTTCGGGAATGATGCAGATATACTCAGACAGGACCAGGTTGCTCCTCTCTGAAAACACTCTGGTCACTCAGTGACGAGTGTGTGAGCAACACGCCAGCTTGATGTAAACATCAGACATATACTGAAATGAATGAGCATCCACACTGAATGAGAGCTGTCAATCAGAACTGAGTCTCCAAATAACCCTAACATAACTCACACTGGACATGCTCAGAGAAAATCGCATGCATCCCGCCATAAAAAACAGTGCTTGACGTGCTCTTCTAAGAGCAACTAGACAATATAATTAGAGTGGTGAAACCCTAATGAGTGTGTGTTTGTGTATGCGTGTCTTATCTCTGGCCACAGAGCTGTTAAACAGAACCATTCCTTATTTTCCATTATTCACCACGAGACAAAGCATGCCTAAAACATCCAGGCTGCTGTCACTTTAATTGCCTTTCCTCAGGCTGCCTATTATCATATAAATAGAGATCAGTTAGTGCAGAAGACGTTTCCTTCATCTGAGTCACATGTCCAAGTGCTTTCTCGCGCACATGTATGTGAAGCAGCGATCGCGCCGAAAGAATAAGATTCCTGTGACGTCAGTAGAGCTTAGATGACACATGTATGTGTGTGTGTGAGCGCGTGATAAAAGTGTCCAAACATAGAGCCTGTGTGATTGTATGTATGAAGAGAGAGAGAGAGAGAGAGAGGAGGAGAGGCATAAAGGACTGTGTGTGTGTGTGTGTGTGAGCGCACATCGAGTGAGACGCCCACTTATTAACCTTGGCTTGACCTCTGCTTTTGATTATGAGCAGAGAGGAATACCAAATGATGAGGAGCAGCCTGCTTATGTCTTTACAGAGATTTACATTAATATATAAAGGAGGACACACACTGTAAAAATGATCTACAGTATCTAGCGGTCCATCCATCCATCTATCTATCATCTCTCTATTTGTCTATCTGTCTGTCCTGTCTATCCATCCTTCTGTTCAACTAACCATCTATCTATCCTCTATACGGCTATCTATCTGTCTGTCCATTTGTCATCCATCCATCTATCCGCCTTCTATTTGTCTATCCACCTATCTATCCATTCATTTATCTATCCATCCCTCTATTTGTCTATTTATCTATCTGTCCATCTATCTATACATCCCTCCATTCGTCTATCTATCTATCTATCTATCTATCTATCAGTCTGTCCATCCATCCCCTATCTAGTAAAGTACATACTGTATAATATAAGGTTATAAGTAAAGCCTATATAATGTCTGAATAATATTCAAATTAAAAAAGTTAAGCCAAAATATAGTAAAAATATAGGTATATCATATAAGATAACCTAACTGTAACCTAAATCATGTTCCTAAAAGAGCATTTTTACAATTTTAGGTCAAAACTATTATCTGAGTTCAGAAGTAGCACTGGTGTGAATATAAAGATGAACCGTTCACATCCTCTGCATATTATTGATTATTTAAATGAAGGATCATAGAAAGGCCTGTAAAGCATCTGATGATGAAGTCAGAGTAATAATACTATTGTATGTCCTGTCAGGATAAAACATCATGACATTTAGTTTGTTCAGTGGGGGTTCGATTTTCCCTGTGCTCTCTAAAATTAAAGTTCGCCCTGAGCCGCTCAGAGCTATTTAGGCAATCAGCAATCTACTTATTATGCAAACAGGAACACTGTTCAGATTTAGCCAGAGGAGGACAATACTGGTGTTTGGTCAGAGAAAAAGCAGTCTGGAGTTGCATACTACTGTCGACTTCAGCGCTATACATTATGTATACAGTGAATTTTCTGTATATATGGAATCCCTAGATGACCTACTGTATTTGCCAATATGTGCTGTATACAATCAGAGCACAATACACTGCATTTGACTTACATTTCCACTGTGAGTGTAAGGAAAATCAGCTAATGGATTAATTCTGAGTGGATCAATGGAATTTTGAACCCTTCTCAAGGTCGTACAGAGCAAAAAAAAAGTATTACTAGTAGAAAACTAAAAAACTATACTCCTACGAGATCTCTGAGGTCCGAAAATCAACACTTCCTTTGTGTTACTAGGACAAAATACAAACACAGAGGAGATAGAGCCTTTTCGCGAGCCGGTCCAAAACTGTGGAATGACCTCCCTCATACTATTAGATCCGTTAACTCGCTACCGGTTTTCAAAGCTATGCTAAAAGCATATCTTTTAAAGACTAATGAGGAGTTGTTGTGATGCAGGTTTAGTTATTTTAAATTGTGCATATGCTGTTATGTGATTTGTGTTGTTATTTGTGACTATGTTTGTTTTTATGTAATTTTATTGTGATATTGTGAAGCACTTTGGGCAACCTGGTGTTGTATTAAACTGTGCTATATAAACAAACAAACAAACAAAAACAAAAAAGGTGTGTATTTGTAATTTTACAGTATAAATTATCTAAAAATCCTTTAAAAATGGCACTAGTTAAACTGAACTAATTAAAACAAGTAAAAAAAATTTGCAGTAACAAAATACATCTTACTGTTGTATGTGAACATCTCTTTCATGACTCATTATTTGATTTTACTTCAAAGTGTTAAGACATTTTTACATTAAATTGGATTAGTAAAAATGCAAAAAAAATAAATAAAAATACATTACAAAAATTATGCAGCCAAGTTATTTAAATATGCTATGAGCCAAAAAACGAAGTCATAATGCAGGGATGTAGCATACTACTTGAAACTTTTATTGTTGCATTATTGCCTAAAAATATTGTGCAGTTACAGTATATCAGTGTTATTTTAGTATTATTTATATACTATTCTAATATTTATTAATATTTTGAATTAGCGTTTATTTTTATATTTTCAGTTTTCATTTTAATTTTAATTATAATATTTTTTATCATTTGTATTAGCTTTTTTATTTTTTTTTATTTTTAAATATTTAAAAATTTATACATTCAAGATTTAATGTATTTTTATTTTAGTTTTAGGAATTTTAGTCCTTCAAATTAAACTTAATTTATTTCAGGTAGTTGGCAACATTTATTATTTTCATTTTTTTTTTGGTGTTAAAAAAAACTTTAGTTTTTTTATCTAATATTTTATATTTTACTTTATTTCAATTAATGACCATTATTTTTAGTAGTTTTAGTTAACAATAACAGCACTGACTCTCAGGAAAGAAAAAAAAAAGGTACAAAAGCTGTCACTTGGGTGGTACCCTTTTAAAAGGTACAACTTTGTACCATCTTTACCCCCAAAGGACGCATATTAGAATCCTTTAAGGTACATATTAGTACCTAAATGGTACATATGAGTACCTTTTAAAAAGGTACCGTCCCAGTGACAGCTTTTGTACCTTTATTTTTGAGAGTGATATATACTGCACAGTATGCAGTTAGCAGTACACTAGTATTGCATTCTGAGTCGCCACAGTGAGAACTCATCACATACATGGACACACAGATTTAGGCACAGAGCAGCTTCAGTCCGCATGTGAGAGAAAAACCCAGAGAGCATAAAGAAGGCATCTGTGATGAGAGAGAAGGTTAAAGATATACAGCCCCGGGGAAAACAGAAATGCTATTCAGTCACCACTCATTAGCTTAATATTTTCCCAGCATGATTACAGCAATCACTGTCTGTCCCCCTCCAACCCCACATCAAAATACCCCTCGCTTTGACGCCTGTGCAACTGATCCATTTTGTTGTCATGGAAACAAAACTATTTTACCCCCATCAGCCCACGGTTTCTGCATCTGAAGTGTGCATCTCGTGTCCTCTGAAACAGAACATTTCAGGGCTCTTTACAGGCAAAGTAGTGATGCTATCCAGGGTTTTTTTCATTTGATACTTGTGCATCTATTTCACACTTTAATATGACTACTCAAGGCATGTTAAAGGAATAAATATGGAAATTTCCTCCTCCTCAGGCCATCCAAGATATAGATGAGTTTGTTTCTTCATGGGAACGGATTTTGGAGAAATTTAGCATCACATCACTGACCAATGGATGCTCTGCAGTGAATGGGTGCCGTCAGAATGAGAGTCCAAACAGCTGATAAAAACATCACAATATTCCACAAGTAATCCACTGCTTTAGGCTAAAAAACGAGTCCTCTATCTATAATATTTCTCCAGTGAAAAAGTCATCTCGTCTGAATGGAGTGGAGAGCACTTTTGGAAGATAGCAGTGTCTCGGTTTGAAGATGACTCTACAGTCGTTAGGCCCAAACTCAAGACAGGAAACACTGACTGACAGTGCAGTGACAGCAGGTCACCCACTCGCTTGACCGATGCTAAAGCCAGAAGGAGGGTGACAGGGGCGAAGGGAAGGATAGATAAGTCCCAAGTTGGCACAGTATGAGGGCAAGGCGGATTCAATCTCCGAGCTCCCCTCAGAAACTTAACGACTAGGTAGTTTCTGCTGATTCACTGGCCAGCCACGATTGAATGATTCACCGCGATGGATGCCACATATACTTTGAGCGTGGAAGGGGTGCGCCCCTTATCCAGCAGCTCTTGTAGAAATGTTAGCACATAGGACACGTCGCACGATGACGTCTCCTGGTTCCATGCTGCACACCTGACAGAGAAGACTGGCCATTTAAGGGTGTAAAGACGTCTTGTAGATGGAGCTCTAGCCTCTAAAATGGTATTAGTTACACTCGGGGGGAGCTGCAAAGACTCCCATCGAGGGGCCAAACATGAAGGCTCCACAGCTCTGGCCGGGGATGCCAAATCATGCTAATGAAACTAAGCATGTCTGCCCCTTGGTTCAGTCTAAGGGGCTACCGATAGCAGCTGAATCAACTCAGGGAATCACATCTGATTCCTCCAGAGTGGGGCCACCAAGAGGACTGAACATCTAACTTCCCTGAACCATCTGATGACCTGAGGAAGCAGGGCAACTGGGGGAAGGAATACAGGCGAGTGCTGGGCTAGGGTATCTCGCTGCTTCGAAAAATAAATTGAAAAGATGTCTTCTGAGGCGAAGAGGTCCACCTCTGCCCTGCCGAAGACAGACCAGATCATTTGAACTGTTTGGGGATGTAGTCTCCATTCCCCTGGAGCCACATTGTCCCTGGACAGCATGTCTGCCCCTTGGTTCAGTCTGCCCAGCACATGAACTGCTCCCTCCAACCCGAGCTGAAGGCATCTGTTGCGACCACTTCCTTTTGGAGGTCAGTTATGATGAGACGCCTGATTGAAACAGGCGAGGAGTTTTCCAAGGGGCCACAGCTCTGTTGCAGCAGTGGGTTACCCTGAGATGAAAACGTCCCAGGCGCCAAGCGTGGGATGGGACATATGCTTTGTGCCAATACTGAAGAGGCCGATTGTTGAGCAGGCCCAGAGGAATCACTGAGGAAGTGGCCAACATGAGGCCGAGCATCCTCTGGAAAACCCTGAGGGGACGTGAAGTCCCCATTTGGAAAAGACACTGCTAGCCACTAAATAGTCAGGGAGCATTCCAGCGTAATCCATGCCCGCATCCGAGCAGAATCGATAACTGCCCCCAGGAAGACCACTCCACTCACTGACTGGGAGACAAAGAGTTCTTGGCTAAACAAAACACCATGTTGCTCAGAGATGCAGCGATTCTGCTGTTTGTTCTATTTTCTTTTTGACGGAGCAAAACGGAATTGTTGTTTATTGTACATTTGTGATCGTGGAGATATTCGGAAAAACAGGACTCTTGTTTGTGCGATAGGCTACGTCCTATATCATAGGCATATTTTATAAAAACAGAAACTCATTAAATGGCAATTTTTATTTTTGAAAATCATTTTGATGACATTTCTGCCCCACTGTGTATAATGGCAGTGAGATGGGAGAGAGCGCTCAAAAGTCTTCAGATCGCATAAATAAGTGGAACATTGATATAATATAGAATCATCCTTTGTAAAGAAATGAGGTGTGAACATATGAGAATTTATTATTATCTTTCTGAATGCGCGCTCTTTTGGGCTAAAGACTTAATAGAGCTGTTTAAAGTAGCCATTTGATCAAATTAATTTGCGCAGATGCCATTGTTTCATGCAGTTACACAAACGTGAACAAATCAGGCTTCAGTATCAGAGTAAAAAAGGAGTTTCCCCATAAGCGTCAGTGACGCAACGGGAGAGACCGTTCGAAAGGGAAATATATTTATACATAGAATATAGAGGAGACTGAGGCTGTCACACTTTTTAACCCAAGGACCACAAAAAAAAAAGATACTGAACATTTCCACCCTTAATGCAAAGGACAAAAGGTACAGTTCATCAAACACACAATATATGGAGTAATTTGTCACAATGGAGCCAACTGCTATTAAACAGCTTATTATACGTTTTCAGTAAAATTTAAACACTAAAACAATTACTATCTTGTAAAAGGGAATGTAGAGAAAATATCAAACCATTGTTTTGCCAGAAAATATTGCAATACATCAACTGTATGAATTATACACGTGACAACTTGCTCCTATAATAATAAAAAATACACACAAAATGTTTTTCAAGACTACAGCCCAAAAAGTTGTATGTAAAAAGTACAGTAACAACTAGCTCCATTCACCTCTATTTGAATTTCAAAATGTGATAGCAAATACCAATATTCATCCTATTATTATTATTCCCTGAATAATAAGCTGAAATAAACTTCAAACACTACACTTCTATCCATGATGGATCTACACAGATTCATCAACACTTGGGTTCAAATCACCATCTCTCTGAGCCATATTTCCTGTCATATTCGCTTATAACATAAAATGTCAAAGACAAATGGTTTTCCTTCCCCACAATAGTGCAATATTACAGTAAATAACTCTTTCATAGCAGTCAAATTTGGTCAAGGCAGATAAAGTTACAAGATCATCTTCATCAAGGGTTAAATGGATCCTAAAAGTGTTTTAGTGGTTTAGAAGTGTTTAACAGATTATAAATTTGTGATATAAACTACAGGGTGTATTATGCAGTGAACCCACAATCACACACATTTCATTGTTGTAATTAAAAACAACATAACCTCCAGGACACCACATCAATGAGTTAATGAGCTTTACTGCTATTGAACGAGTGTGTGTATGTGTGTGTGACAGAGATATTCCAGAAAAATAAAAGTTCAATGTTTTTTTTATTTGTCTGAACACTTGACAATGTCTGTAATACTACATCCAGAAATACAACGCTAGCTGCAGATTAATATATT
>NW_015647431.1:1339069-1344277 GCF_001515625.1 Sinocyclocheilus rhinocerous
TGTTAAAAAAAACTTTAGTTTTTTTATCTAATATTTTATATTTTACTTTATTTCAATTAATGACCATTATTTTTAGTAGTTTTAGTTAACAATAACAGCACTGACTCTCAGGAAAGAAAAAAAAAAGGTACAAAAGCTGTCACTTGGGTGGTACCCTTTTAAAAGGTACAACTTTGTACCATCTTTACCCCCAAAGGACGCATATTAGAATCCTTTAAGGTACATATTAGTACCTAAATGGTACATATGAGTACCTTTTAAAAAGGTACCGTCCCAGTGACAGCTTTTGTACCTTTATTTTTGAGAGTGATATATACTGCACAGTATGCAGTTAGCAGTACACTAGTATTGCATTCTGAGTCGCCACAGTGAGAACTCATCACATACATGGACACACAGATTTAGGCACAGAGCAGCTTCAGTCCGCATGTGAGAGAAAAACCCAGAGAGCATAAAGAAGGCATCTGTGATGAGAGAGAAGGTTAAAGATATACAGCCCCGGGGAAAACAGAAATGCTATTCAGTCACCACTCATTAGCTTAATATTTTCCCAGCATGATTACAGCAATCACTGTCTGTCCCCCTCCAACCCCACATCAAAATACCCCTCGCTTTGACGCCTGTGCAACTGATCCATTTTGTTGTCATGGAAACAAAACTATTTTACCCCCATCAGCCCATGGTTTCTGCATCTGAAGTGTGCATCTCGTGTCCTCTGAAACATCTCGTGTCCTCTGTTTTTTTCATTTGATACTTGTGCATCTATTTCACACTTTAATATGACTACTCAAGGCATGTTAAAGGAATAAATATGGAAATTTCCTCCTCCTCAGGCCATCCAAGATATAGATGAGTTTGTTTCTTCATGGGAACGGATTTTGGAGAAATTTAGCATCACATCACTGACCAATGGATCCTCTGCAGTGAATGGGTGCCGTCAGAATGAGAGTGCAGTTAGCAGTACACTAGTATTGCATTCTGAGTCGCCACAGTGAGAACTCATCACATACATGGACACACAGATTTAGGCACAGAGCAGCTTCAGTCCGCATGTGAGAGAAAAACCCAGAGAGCATAAAGAAGGCATCTGTGATGAGAGAGAAGGTTAAAGATATACAGCCCCGGGGAAAACAGAAATGCTATTCAGTCACCACTCATTAGCTTAATATTTTCCCAGCATGATTACAGCAATCACTGTCTGTCCCCCTCCAACCCCACATCAAAATACCCCTCGCTTTGACGCCTGTGCAACTGATCCATTTTGTTGTCATGGAAACAAAACTATTTTACCCCCATCAGCCCATGGTTTCTGCATCTGAAGTGTGCATCTCGTGTCCTCTGAAACATCTCGTGTCCTCTGTTTTTTTCATTTGATACTTGTGCATCTATTTCACACTTTAATATGACTACTCAAGGCATGTTAAAGGAATAAATATGGAAATTTCCTCCTCCTCAGGCCATCCAAGATATAGATGAGTTTGTTTCTTCATGGGAACGGATTTTGGAGGGAGAAATTTTCACATCACTGACCAATGGATGCTCTGCAGTGAATGGGTGCCGTCAGAATGAGAGTCCAAACAGCTGATAAAAACATCACAATATTCCACAAGTAATCCACTGCTTTAGGCTAAAAAACGAGTCCTCTATCTATAATATTTCTCCAGTGAAAAAGTCATCTCGTCTGAATGGAGTGGAGAGCACTTTTGGAAGATAGCAGTGTCTCGGTTTGAAGATGACTCTACAGTCGTTAGGCCCAAACTCAAGACAGGAAACACTGACTGACAGTGCAGTGACAGCAGGTCACCCACTCGCTTGACCGATGCTAAAGCCAGAAGGAGGGTGACAGGGGCGAAGGGAAGGATAGATAAGTCCCAAGTTGGCACAGTATGAGGGCAAGGCGGATTCAATCTCCGAGCTCCCCTCAGAAACTTAACGACTAGGTAGTTTCTGCTGATTCACTGGCCAGCCACGATTGAATGATTCACCGCGATGGATGCCACATATACTTTGAGCGTGAAAGGGGTGCGCCCCTTATCCAGCAGCTCTTGTAGAAATGTTAGCACATAGGACACGTCGCACGATGACGTCTCCTGGTTCCATGCTGCACACCTGACAGAGAAGACTGGCCATTTAAGGGTGTAAAGACGTCTTGTAGATGGAGCTCTAGCCTCTAAAATGGTATTAGTTACACTCGGGGGGAGCTGCAAAGACTCCCATCGAGGGGCCAAGCATGAAGGCTCCACAGCTCTGGCCGGGGATGCCAAATCATGCTAATGAAACTAAGCATGTCTGCCCCTTGGTTCAGTCTAAGGGGCTACCGATAGCAGCTGAATCAACTCAGGGAATCACATCTGATTCCTCCAGAGTGGGGCCACCAAGAGGACTGAACATCTAACTTCCCTGAACCATCTGATGACCTGAGGAAGCAGGGCAACTGGGGGAAGGAATACAGGCGAGTGCTGGGCTAGGGTATCTCGCTGCTTCGAAAAATAAATTGAAAAGATGTCTTCTGAGGCGAAGAGGTCCACCTCTGCCCTGCCGAAGACAGACCAGATCATTTGAACTGTTTGGGGATGTAGTCTCCATTCCCCTGGAGCCACATTGTCCCTGGACAGCATGTCTGCCCCTTGGTTCAGTCTGCCCAGCACATGAACTGCTCCCTCCAACCCGAGCTGAAGGCATCTGTTGCGACCACTTCCTTTTGGAGGTCAGTTATGATGAGACGCCTGATTGAAACAGGCGAGGAGTTTTCCAAGGGGCCACAGCTCTGTTGCAGCAGTGGGTTACCCTGAGATGAAAACGTCCCAGGCGCCAAGCGTGGGATGGGACATATGCTTTGTGCCAATACTGAAGAGGCCGATTGTTGAGCAGGCCCAGAGGAATCACTGAGGAAGTGGCCAACATGAGGCCGAGCATCCTCTGGAAAACCCTGAGGGGACGTGAAGTCCCCATTTGGAAAAGACACTGCTAGCCACTAAATAGTCAGGGAGCATTCCAGCGTAATCCATGCCCGCATCCGAGCAGAATCGATAACTGCCCCCAGGAAGACCACTCCACTCACTGACTGGGAGACAAAGAGTTCTTGGCTAAACAAAACACCATGTTGCTCAGAGATGCAGCGATTCTGCTGTTTGTTCTATTTTCTTTTTGACGGAGCAAAACGGAATTGTTGTTTATTGTACATTTGTGATCGTGGAGATATTCGGAAAAACAGGACTCTTGTTTGTGCGATAGGCTAAGTCCTATATCATAGGCATATTTTATAAAAACAGAAACTCATTAAATGGCAATTTTTATTTTTGAAAATCATTTTGATGACATTTCTGCCCCACTGTGTATAATGGCAGTGAGATGGGAGAGAGCGCTCAAAAGTCTTCAGATCGCATAAATAAGTGGAACATTGATATAATATAGAATCATCCTTTGTAAAGAAATGAGGTGTGAACATATGAGAATTTATTATTATCTTTCTGAATGCGCGCTCTTTTGGGCTAAAGACTTAATAGAGCTGTTTAAAGTAGCCATTTGATCAAATTAATTTGCGCAGATGCCATTGTTTCATGCAGTTACACAAACGTGAACAAATCAGGCTTCAGTATCAGAGTAAAAAAGGAGTTTCCCCATAAGCGTCAGTGACGCAACGGGAGAGACCGTTCGAAAGGGAAATATATTTATACATAGAATATAGAGGAGACTGAGGCTGTCACACTTTTTAACCCAAGGACCACAAAAAAAAAAGATACTGAACATTTCCACCCTTAATGCAAAGGACAAAAGGTACAGTTCATCAAACACACAATATATGGAGTAATTTGTCACAATGGAGCCAACTGCTATTAAACAGCTTATTATACGTTTTCAGTAAAATTTAAACACTAAAACAATTACTATCTTGTAAAAGGGAATGTAGAGAAAATATCAAACCATTGTTTTGCCAGAAAATATTGCAATACATCAACTGTATGAATTATACACGTGACAACTTGCTCCTATAATAATAAAAAATACACACAAAATGTTTTTCAAGACTACAGCCCAAAAAGTTGTATGTAAAAAGTACAGTAACAACTAGCTCCATTCACCTCTATTTGAATTTCAAAATGTGATAGCAAATACCAATATTCATCCTATTATTATTATTCCCTGAATAATAAGCTGAAATAAACTTCAAACACTACACTTCTATCCATGATGGATCTACACAGATTCATCAACACTTGGGTTCAAATCACCATCTCTCTGAGCCATATTTCCTGTCATATTCGCTTATAACATAAAATGTCAAAGACAAATGGTTTTCCTTCACCACAATAGTGCAATATTACAGTAAATAACTCTTTCATAGCAGTCAAATTTGGTCAAGGCAGATAAAGTTACAAGATCATCTTCATCAAGGGTTAAATGGATCCTAAAAGTGTTTTAGTGGTTTAGAAGTGTTTAACAGATTATAAATTTGTGATATAAACTACAGGGTGTATTATGCAGTGAACCCACAATCACACACATTTCATTGTTGTAATTAAAAACAACATAACCTCCAGGACACCACATCAATGAGTTAATGAGCTTTACTGCTATTGAACGAGTGTGTGTATGTGTGTGTGACAGAGATATTCCAGAAAAATAAAAGTTCAATGTTTTTTTTATTTGTCTGAACACTTGACAATGTCTGTAATCCAGACATATAAAACTGGCTGCAGATTACTATTTTATTTAAAGCAGGGTTATTATCATTAACTAAAAGTAAAACCATAAATACAACTTTTTCATTACTTGGAACAAAATAAACAAAAAAATGTTTAATTATTATATATTATTTTATTATAATATTATTTTTAAATAATAACAATAAAGATGAAAATAAAAATATAAAATAAACAATTAAAAATAAATAAAAACTAATATTAAATTAAATTAATAAATAAAAATGAATAAAACTATATATACTTATAGTATATAATATAATATAAATGTCACGAATCCTGTCCATGGACTTCCGTTCGATCGCCACCAGAGGTCACCCTTCCGTTACATTGACTCTCTACACAAACTGTTACACATCACCCTGGACTACATTTCCCATGCTCCATTGCACTAATCACAAGCTCATCTGAAACCAATCACACACAGCTGCTACCAATAACACACACTATATAAATCAGTCTCACACCACCATTCAACGCCGAGTATTGTTTAGCGTTTATCTCT
>NW_015647431.1:1348256-1368848 GCF_001515625.1 Sinocyclocheilus rhinocerous
GCCTGGACTCTAGCTCGTCTTGTGGATTCCCCGTTTGCCTCGCCCTCAGGATTACGTTCGCCGGAGATCGACCACGCCCGTTTACTGGACTACTCTTGTATCTTGCCCTCAATATACCTGTTTGCCATTGTTTGACCCATGCCTGTTATGACCACGTCTCTGTCTAATATAAGCCTGCAGATGGATCAGCACGTCTCACGTCTCGTTTCCCCCGTAACAATAAACTACACACACACACACACACATATATATATATATATATAAATTGCACTGAGGCCACTGTGAATACAGACAGAAATACAGATCTGTGAATATAAGGATGAATGAATTAGGGCATCTCATCTCTCTCAGTCATTCACCCATAAATTTGTCTTTTTCTCTCGTTCTTCACCAGAATACAAATCTGAAAAGCTGTATCCACGTTCAGTCAATCTCTACTCCACCCGTCTCTCTCTCTCGGAGCCCCAGGTGGGATCTGACTATCCCATCATTCCTCAGGCTGAATATCTGTCATCCCTCTCTCACATCATTCCCTTCTCTGTTTCTCTTCCCGTGGAGAACACATCCTTTATCTGGACACGTGTGTGATTTAATGCCACACACATGCACTCTCACACATTCTCAGGCTATCTATGCTTTAGTATGTAATTTTATTTCATTCAATATAGATATCAAGTAAGAGCTGAAAGTTGCTCTTATATTCGTAGCACTGTAACAGAGATATATCATATATAACAATATATCATAGATCATTCTGACAGAGAGAGGATACACTAGCAGCTCTCTTTCCGTCCTCATTTCACACAACCTTTTCCCTCAGAAGTTATTCATCTGTTTCTTAACCAACTTTAAGAAATTCAAAAAAAGAGATAGAGATTTTATTATTTATTCAGAGAATAAAAGAGACATGCTGTGTAATATTTGTGTAATTACAAAATATTTGCAAGTAAATAGTAGATCGACAATTTATTAGTTTTATTTTAAGCATTTGATGATTTTTTTGCAATTAAAGTTATTTTTTATGATTTATTTATTTTACATATTTCCCATTTCTATAATATAAAAACTATAATATTTGGGTTTGGTGAGATTTTTAATGATTTTGAAAGAAATCACTCATCTAGGCTGCATTTATTTGAACAATAATACAGTCAAAACATGAATATTGTGAACTATTTTTACAATTCCAAAAATAACCGTTTTATTTAAATATATTTTAAAATGGAATTAATTCCTGTGACACAAAGCTGAATTTTCAGCATCATTACTCCAGTCTTCAGTGTCACGTGATCCTTCAGAAATCATTCTAATATACTGATTTGCTGCTCAAGAAACATTTCAATGATTATTATCAATGCTGAAAACAGTTTAATATTTTTTGTGGAAACCATGATATATTTTTTATCAGGATCCTTCAACGAATAGAAAGTTCAAAAGAACAGCATTTATTTGAAATAGAAACCTTTTGTAACATTATAAATGTCTTTACGGTCACTTTTGATCAATTTATCTAAATAAAAGCATTAATTTCTTAAAAAAAAATCTTACTGACCCCAAACTTTTGAACAATAGTGTATGCTTTACATGGTATTATAATTTTCTTCTCTTATGAATATCATAATTCAAAGGTGAATGACAAGAAACGGGTTTGTGTACTGCAACATGGAGTCCAAAATAAATTTCCCTTTAGAAACAATAAAGTACACTTTGTACTCTGTCACTGTACTCAGCAAACACTTTGGTGATGCAGTGCAGTTATTATCATGTGCGGGAGGCGTTCGGGAAAACAACCCTCGCTCACGTTCCAGAGACTCGTGTGGAAATGTGTTGAGTCATTGAGTAGCTGTTGGTTCATTTGTTTTCGCCGCACTCTGTTTTAACTCTTAGGGCGTAATGCTCTTTTAATAGAGTTCTGATAAACTAACGCGCTGCTCTCTTTTCATCCCTCATAGTAAATGCCATGGCAACCTAATGAAGATGGATACCAGTGCAGACTACAGCACTTAACATGCTCGTTTAAACCCCTCGCATAAATTCAGCCGGGACCGGCTCTAATGATTGGCCAATGTGGCGACACGCTTCTGTCGAAGATAAGGAGGTTAGTTACAGCTACTTTGTTTTGTAGTCCAAATTAACGAAAAGCTATGACGCTTCCAGCAAACCCTGAAGACATTGACATCGAGTGGAACCATAAAGCTGATTCAACTGCTCAGAAAACTGGAAACTAGTTTCCTTCCCTGACTGCTTTTACATAACATAAACAGTGTGAATACGAGAACCCCTCATTAACCACTGGATAGAGGAAGCAAAGGGGTGCAAAATAGACTAGATATAAAGCAGAAAGAGTCAGAGAGAGGCATTTTTTCGATTGTCACGACTCTCCATAAATTCAGATAATCTGTGGCCTGCACACTGTCCCAAATCTTTCACTTCCTCTGAGTAATTCATTTCTTGCTGACGGGTCTCATTCATTTAAAGCTGTGTGCGTGTCATGGTTATCTTGTTTAAAGGAAGTATTTTTCTCTCGCCTGCCTCACTGAAGAGAAGCCCTCAATCTCGTTGCTATCTTGAGGACAAAAATCTCTGTGATTAGAAACGTAAAAACTCCTGCTCTGCTCCAGCATTCTCATCTCAACCAGACACCGATTCGTCTCAACCTCATTTAATCTTTCAAGCTTTTAAAAGACATTTCACTAGAGTGGATGTGCGACGGATGACAAGAAACAACAGCGTCTGATTCAGGATTTCTGTTACACAAAACCAACTTGATAACCAAACACCACAAAACAAACACACACACGTACTGTTCAACGTTTGGGATCAGTAAGATTTTTAAAATGTTTTTGAAAGAAGTCTCTTATGCTCACCAAGACTGCATTGATCAATTTGCTTATTTGATCAAAAATAATAACATTATTAGAATTTAACTTTTGAACGGTTTTCCATTTTTCTATTCCTAAAATGTACTCAAAAACACAAATGCACATACATAAACCACACCATTCTATTCTATTTGAATATTTGAATAAAAGTGTTAATTTCTTTCTTTCAGAAAAAAAAAACATTTTACTGACAACAAATTTTGAACATTAGTGTAGGCTATATATATTTGCACATAAATATAACACCCTCACCTATTCTGTTCTATTTGTAGCCTAAAATATATTCACAAAAAGACAATTCATTCTACTGAATTTGTTCTATTCTATTCCTAGCCTAAAATGTACACAAAACACAAATGTACATACACAGATTCTATTCTACATTCAATTTTATTCTATTCCTAGATTAAATGTACTTAAAACACGAATGTACATACACAGACAGCCACATTCTATTCTATTCTATTCTATTCCTAGCCAAAAATGTGCTTAGAAACACAAATGCACATACACAAACCACCACATTCTATTCAATTATTAGATTAAATGTACTTAAAAACAAATGCACGTGTACAGACCGTCACATTCTATTCTATTCTATTCTAAGCCTGAAATGTACTTAGAAACACAAATGCACATACACAAACCACCACACTCTACTCTATTCTTAGATTAAATGTACGTGTACAGACCGTCACATTCTATTCGATTCTATTCTATTCTAAGCCTGAAATGTACTTTGAAACACAAATGTATAAACACAAACTGCCACATTCTATTCTATTTTAAGCCTAAAATGAACTCAAAAACAAATGTATCTACACAAACCGCCTCATTCTATTTTATTCTAACCTATTCCTAGCCTAAATGTACTCAAAAACACAAATGTATAGACAAAAACTACCCCATTAAATTCTATTCTTAGCCCAAAATGTACTCAAAAACAAATGTATGTATACAAACCACCACATTCTATTTTATTCAATTCTATTCCTAATATATACCGAAAAACACAAATGTATATACACAAACCACCCCATTCCATTCCATTCCATTCTATTCTATTCTATTCTTTGCCTAAAAAGTACTCAAAAACAAAAGTACGTACACAAACCACCCCATTCTATTCTATTCTATTCTATTCTAGCTTCAAATGTACTCAACACAAATGTATATACACATACAACCACATTCTATTCTATTGTTAGTCACAAACAATGGCATGGATATAAAGATGCACACACACACAAGCAAATGCATGAACACAAGCTCACCCAACACACTTGAAACCAGTTGACCTTTTCATCTGTAAATTATCATTACACAACACATTCAGCTCTGCTGACATCAGGGATTCAGGAGATATTCCTGCATCTAAACAGAGAGTCACATGTCAGGCCTTTAGGACGGGAAGAGCTGAGAAAACACACTGAATTAACCGCTTTAAAGTACCCTGCAATTTGCCAGGTGCAGCAATTACTTGTTTCTATGGCAACCAGGCAGGACAGTTTTCTATTTTTTCGCAGAAGGATGAGAGGATGGGGTAACCTAAGACTGCCTGCATCTCCTCTGTTTTTGTAATTGTGCATTCTACGTAGTCAAAGAGAACCCCAAAAACTCTTAATAAACCCCAGGCACTGTAGCGGAGTGTAATTTGTTTTTCAAGGAACATGATTGGATTTCATGTTCTAAACTTAATAAGAACAGTCAAATGCACCCATAAACCAATTTACACACAGATGCAAATCTTTCTGCTCTGCTGAAGGCTGTTCACGTGTTGTAAACTTAAATGTCACAGTAAGTTTGTGACCCACTTATTATTAAAACTTTCAGAACTGCTTGCACGCAGGAACCACAAACTATTCATCTGAAAATTAAAGGTAAACAAACTGTTACGTACCAGAACCTCCAGAAATATTCTTATAAATGTCATACAATGATGATATGTTTTATTAAAAAGCTTTGAGAAGAAAGGTCAGAGAGGAGAAGCACTGGAGACAATAAAATGAACTAAACAAAAGAAATAACATTATTCTGGTTCACAAAGTGGTGAAACAGACTGTTTAAAATGCATTATGTATGTTTGGAACTCTTCATTTAAATAGGTCCCTTTATGGGAAACTTTAATGCTATGTGAATATATTTTAACTCTTTTTGTGGTATCAGACTGTTTGTATGTGTATATGGGAAATCAAATTGTAGCTGTAGATAGCGTAATATGGCTAAGATAACCTAAAGTGAACATAGACTAAAAACAACAAACTTATAAACACGAGTATAGTGATTCAGAACACAGTTGACTATCACTAACACAAGCCATCATATAAACCTTGAAAAACTGATCTCTCGATACCAGACTAAACTGCTTTTGACCACCAATAAAAATGCTTCTATTTAAAAAAAAAAAAATTCATGCTGCTTTCATGATTTGAGTTACCTGATCACTGGCAGTTATTTACTTGTTTGATTAGTTACCTAGAAATAGTGCAAAAAATTATTTTTTTGTAAGTGATAACGTTCCTTTATTTTACATTGTTCAGAATCTTAGTACTTTTTTTCCAGGTTTAAATTAGATTTTGAACCCCAGTCATAGACTTTTTGACTGTACGTGCCTGATATACTGCATCATATTTGATATGCAAATTTCTCAAATAAATGTGCAAAATCTACTACATGCCTTCTGTTGTCCGATTTATAGTTCATATGTTTTTATCAAGTAAAAGGCCTTTTAATATAATTGTAAAAACGTCACGTCTTTTTGCTGTGAAATCTTTACTGATTTTTGTTATTGTAAGAATATCTTTTATATTGTTAGTAATATTTCAAGATGAACACTTGCTGGACTGAAGCAACTTAGGTTTACTTGATCACCCAAACATCATTTTGAAGAAAAATAATGTTAAAATGCATCAAATATGATTATGAGGATTTTCAGGAACATTGTTTTGTGCATCTCTCAATCATCATTGAATTGCATTGCATTATATTATTTGAAACTACAGAGAGTTGGTCATCAAACTAAGCATCTAAATATTATCTTACTAAGACATTACTGGGAGATATACAGTAGAGTGACGACTGATATTTACATGCATTTTATGTAAATAGTCTGTTATACTGTTACACTCCAAAAAATGCTGGGTTAAATACAACCCAGTGCTGGGTAAAATAGGGACAAACCCAGCAATTGGGTTGTTTTGACCCAGCGGTTGGGTTACTACCCAGAAGGTTGGGTTAAACATTTAACCCAACCGCTGGGTCAAAACAGCCCAATTGCTGGGTTTGTCCCTATTTTACCCAGCACTGGGTTGTATTTAACCCAGCATTTTTTAGAGTGTATGAGCCATAAAAGCCTGATGCATCAAAATTGATACTCAACACATATGCAGTATTTGTCTTACTGGTGTTACATCGTCACATCATTATCTAGAGGAGCTCTAAAAAGACTAGAGGGCCAAACTGCTGTCCTGTACGTTCTGTTCCAGTGGGTGTAAAGATGAGCTCTGCTGCCACCTACAGACAGAAGGCTTGACATTGTACACATTGTGCATCTGTAGGGTTGTGTGTGGGTGAGGGGGATTTTATAACAGGCTTTCCTTGCCAACTAATGCTATGACGTTTTTCAACATCGTCATCACGGGTGACGCCATCATCATGTAAGAAATTTCCACTGTCGCCTCGCAGTGCCCCATTATGTGCCATTGTGTATTTGTCTATCATGAAGGATTCTCCTCTTGTCATACATCTTGTTGTGCTTCAACCTGTCATAATATATAACTTATGATTATTTGTGTGTGTGTGTAAAGCTACAATAGGTTTCCATGTTTATGATCAAAGGACAAATCATGCACAATTAAACACTATATGAAGCCACAAATTGTAGGCAGCGAACACTCTCACATGTCTGTCACGTTCATGGATGCCGCTGTGCTCTTCAATCAGCATCAAGCTCACAGTGAAAATGAGGAGCTGCATAAACAAATATGAAATAGATGCAAAGCTAAACTGACAGTTTAGCACACACACAAACACACACACACACACACACAGATGAGAAGCACAGGGGGAATTTAAAGCGATACTGACAGCTCTGCTGAGAGAGAGACTAAGCTCTTCAGTGAGTCATTACAATCCCTGTATATTAAGGAGAAACTACCTTTTTACTCTGACACAATAGCAAGAGACAATTACATACGCATTTCAGCTGAAAACACAACATGCTTCTTTATGTGTAATAGGTTTTACTCAAACAGGCCGTGCTTCTATGCAGGCCAGTTTCTGAACATTTTGGCTTCCTAGACATCTGGTCCGTATTGGTATTTTTAAATAATGCTAATCTCAAGAAAAACAATATACAATGAAATTAGACATTATGACATTTTAGTTTACTTTTATCTAGAATAAATCAAATTAAGTACATTAAATTAATAAATTATTTGTTGTCAGAAATGTTGAATATCAATATATTTTTCTTACATTTGAATTTGGCCGATTTTGCACTATAATTATTCAAACTTTTACTGATATTCCCAATATGTTTTAAACTTTTTAGAGTTTAATTTAATTTCATACAAGATTTAAAACAACGGGGATCAGTGATTGATGCATTTGATTAAAATATTTTTTAATACTACATTATTATAGTTAACTAAAAAAAAAAAAAAAAATAAAATTTTTTTTACCTAAAAAAAAAAAATATATAATAAAAAACAGAGATAGGATATAATGCAAGTATAAATAAAAAAAAGATAATAATATAATAATTTAATCGTATTGCTGTCTAGCAGTAACAACTGAGATCATTTGTAAAAAAAGAAAGAAAGAAAGATTTGAACTCTTTTACTGCTATATTTTTAACTCTGTATGTTGGCTTTTGAAATGAATAAATTATGAAACACTGCAATCAAATATATGACATAGATAAGGACCTCCAGCTGCACTAGAATTGGAAATGAATAATTTTAGTTGTGTGACGTAGGAAAGGCTCAGCTCCAAAGAACCTCATGAGGAACATATTCATATAATCCTGTGAGTCACGACTCTGAGCATGTAAACAACAGAGGTGTAAAGAGTACCTAAAAAACATACTTGAGTAAAAGTACAGATACCTTACAGTGAAAATTACTCCACTACACGTTACAAGTCACCAATTCCAAAACAACTTGAGTAGAAGTCTTAGAGTATCTGATTTTATTGAATGGGAAGAGGACTCAACGATCAAATGTGGGCTGTGACCACTCACGGTTGCCATGCCGACACTAATTGTGCATGCTAGCATGAAGCCCATTGTAAATAGCTGGAGAGGATGTTAGCGTGAGGGTTAGTTAATTGCTGTGGACAGCTATCATCGCACATTAGAGCAACCAAGAGGTCTTTTTGTGCACAAACTGCACAGAAAGGCAATATTTCCATTTTAGGTCAAGGACCTTTGCTTTCAAAGTAATATCAAATTTGATCTGTTAACTAAAAAAATAAAAAAATAAATACACTCTTTGGCTTTAAAAGTTACTTGACATTCTTAAACAGAATTTTAGGGCATCAAAGACGTGCTTCCTGATGCAAAGGCTTTAGACTCAAAGATAAACCTCATTCTGGCCAAAATCTATAGCAGAAACGCATGCATGCTTCAAGAAGAAAGCAAACCCAGAATGCACTGGGAAAAAAAATCTATTAAAAATAACAGAAAAAGCTAAAGAAATTCTGATTATAAATACATAATTCAATTCTAGAAAGTATAGTAGTTTAATCCGAATACAAATGGACCCCATGTATTTTTAGACTTACTAGAGTATTGCTTAGCAAGCTGCTAACATAAAAATCTAATGCAAATCAACTGTGAGGCCTATTTGTGAGCTGCTGCCTAAAGCGTTCCAAATCAGCCACTTTTGCCTATATAGGCTGCAAATGGCAAGGCTGCTCACTGCTGTGGAACAGAGCTATAGAGTCAGAAACACACTCCATGATTCATGCTCTCGCACACACACAAAGACACTGAAATTATCTCTTTTTCTGCCCAGCAGGGAAACCCACTTATTCATCCCCATGGCAACCACAAGAATGGAAAAAGATGCCCATGATGTCAAAAAGAGAAATGGCCTGTCAAGAGTCAGCCATTTTCTTGTACCGAGTGCAGCTCAGGATTCAGTGTTACTTTGTCTCACATAGACAGGTTAATCTTGCCAAACACATAGCTAATCGGCATACATGCATGATTACAACACATTTGAGCTTGTGTCAATGATTATACATACACCTCATACTGTACACATAAACAGTGCTGATCCATGGTTTTAAGTCAACATGAAAGACAAAATGCAACCCATTTTACTTCTGTAATATGACAGATTTCTGAGTGAAATTGAATATTAAATGACAAAAAAAAAAATCAGAAACTGATTAGATATAGAGGGGAGAGAGGCTGAAAAGGGAGGGATTTATGACATTAAAAAAAAAAGCTGTGGTGTGGCAAATTATTATATATATATATTTTTTTTATTTTTTTTTGCACGGATGAATAACATAATAAGGGGCAGGGACATTCATATCAGACACATTTAGCATTAAAAAAGCATCTAGACAAACTGCAAAGGAACTGAACAATATGAGCACAATATGGCATAATATAAAATTATATTAACTCCCATGTATTGTTGCTAAAATAAACACACAACAGAGTTCTGTAGCGATGACGCATTAGGTCAACCCATAAGTTAGCATTACCCTGGTTCCCTTGACAAAAAGCCAGTAAATAAAAAAATTATTTGAGTAGTGAACACACACCTGGAGAAGCCCGGGGAGCAGTTGGGGGTTCGGTGACTTGCTCAAGGGTCTCACCTCAGTCGTGGTATTGAGGGTGGAAGAGAGTGCTGTACATTCACTCCCCCCACCGACAATCCCTGTCGGTACTGAGACTCGAACCCACGACCTTTGCGTTACAAGTCCGACTCTCTAACCATTAGGCCACGACTAATGAGCAGAATGCCCCTAAAACCAGTAAACAGGGCAATTCTGATTTAATATTGACATTGAACATGCCCTAGGACAGCTGTGCCATATTATTTGAAGAAAACATGGGTGGCCTTTTGAAGCAGAACATTATGACAATCATCTCTCTGTTTCGCACCTCCTCTCGCTGCATTTATCTTTCTCCATCTCAGTCGCCCACCTCTCTTTTTCTGGGTGGTGATGGGGCAGAACAGTATTGACAGCCCCTCCACGGCCCACTGGTCAAGAGTGAGCGCTCAACGCCCCTCATCTCCCGCTTCCACAGGCCAGAGGAGGGTTGTCATAGAAACAGTCCATCTGAGGTTAGTGACTCCTCCGGTGTTTCTCGCTGCAGGTTGGCCCACTGAAAAATTGGGTCACCACTGAACC
Source organism: Sinocyclocheilus rhinocerous (assembly GCF_001515625.1). Classification (NCBI taxonomy): domain Eukaryota; kingdom Metazoa; phylum Chordata; class Actinopteri; order Cypriniformes; family Cyprinidae; genus Sinocyclocheilus; species Sinocyclocheilus rhinocerous. The sequence goes on from NW_015647431.1 coordinate 1,358,513, forward strand.
TTTATTCTGCCATTAACATTTGCCAACATAGATTGGTGGGTTGCTAGGGTGTTCTGTGTGGTTGCTAGATGATTGCTAAAAAAAAGCAGAAGTCTTTATGCATTCGGATCCCTCTTTCAATACCTTTTGGGAGTTTTATCATCCACTATAGGTGAAAATTGTAAACCCGATTGCTTATAATAATACAATGCACCTCAACAATTTATTTGATTTGTGAGGAATCTTAATACTTTAACAGTTAGAATAACAATGAAACTTAACAAGATGCTACAAGTAACAAACATGATTCTTCCATGTAAATCCACATAGAGAAACCTCATTGGTCTGTAATCTTGCTCCACATACCATTACCATTCAAAAGTGACAAACATTTATATTGTTGCAAAAGATTTCTGTTTCTTATAAATGCTGTTCTTTTGAACCAAAAAGAAAAAAAGAAAAGCATCACGGTTCCCACAAAAATATGAAGCATGCAGCACAACTGTTATAGCACAGCACCACATTAATAATAATCAGAAATGTTTCTTGAGCAGCAAATCAGCATATTAGAATGATTTCTGAAGGATCATGTGACTCTGAAGACTGGAGTAATGATGCTGAAAACTCAGCTTTGATCACAGCAATAAATTACATTTTACAACATATTTACATAGAAAACAGTTATTTTAAATTTTAATATTTCACATTACTGTTTTTACTGTATTTTTGATCCAATACATATAGCCTTGGTGAGCAGAAGAGACTCTTACCGACTCCGAACTTTTGAACGGTAGTTTAGCTGTATGCTAAACATGAATTAATCAATTAATGGCTATAATTGCATCATGCAGATATTTTCCCCATTCCTTATCCACAGAAAGTCAGTGGAAACTGGAGTTGCTGAAAACTCAACTGGTTAGAGGTCTATTCAAATCCTTAGCCCTATATACGAGCGACAGTAATAGTGACAGCTAATAAAAAAGGGTGAAAAGCTACATTATACTGAAGTAAATGTGTTTTTGCATAACCCACCATGTCCTTTTTACAAAAAAATTAATGTTAAAAGTGTGTCACAGACAAATAGCCTATACTCCACACACGACTGCGGCCTTCCATGAGTCTCGCCACCCAGACGCGCCTCTTTCAGATGATGAATGCCTTTGTGCTCCACCGTTAAACATCTCTCTATTGTCTTTATGATTATGGCCACACAGATAACAGCAATATTTCTGTTCATTGGCTTCCCTCTGCTTAGAGTCGGTGTGGTCATTAATATTGTCAGGATGGCTGATAGCGACCCCACAGCCATTTATCAAAGCAAAAACTCACTAATCATATGCACATACGACCTGAGCATTAATATCACTACAGCTGCAATAACTGACAGCAGAGGAAAAGCCCAATGCAGAGAGAACTTCAGCTGACCTTGAGACTGAATCTCTGCGTTTATATGTGAGACTGCAGAACTGGGTGGAAACAAGATGAGACCACACATGCTGCTGATTGCACTTAAAGTGGTGTGTCACTCTAAAAAATGCTGGGTTAAATACAACCCAGTGCTGGGTAAAATAGGGACAAACCCAGCAATTGGGCTGTTTTGACCCAGCGGTTGGGTTAAATGTTTAACCCAACGTTCTGGGTAGTAACCCAACCGCTGGGTCAAAACAACCCAATTGCTGGGTTTGTCCCTATTTTACCCAGCACTGGGTTGTATTTAACCCAGCATTTTTTAGAGTGTGTGTGTTTTCTAAATGCATAAGCTTGTTGTGAGCAATCCATCCATGCATACGTTTCTTTTTTAAATTTTGTTTTGACCTCATTATTTTTAAACAAAATACGACTCCATCTTCCAGCTGTTATTCTCCAATCATTTTATTCACTTAAACCCCGCCCCTTTCTTAAAATTAATGTGAACTCGCAATTAAGATCTGCCTTGGAACCAAGTCCCCGCCCTACATGTTTTACTTTTTATTAAAATCTGTTACACTCGGCTGTATGGAAGCTTGTTTCTGCCAGGGACTAAAAATAAAAAAGGTAATTGTGACTTTCTATCTCACAATTCTGAGTTTATACTATCTTCTGATAGAATTACGAGAAAATGAAGTCAGAATTGTGAGATACTGTATAAAAATCGACATTGTGAGAAATAAGGTCAGAATTGTGAGATAAAAAGTAGTAATTCACTTTTTAATTTTTTATTCCATGACAGAAAAAAAAAAACAGAATTGTGAGATGTAAATTCAAAATTGTGAGTAGAAAAGTGAGAATTGCAAGATATAAACTCGGGAAAAAGTCAGAAATAAACTTTTTAATTTTTTATTCCATGACAGAAAAACAAATAGAATTGTGAGATGTAAATTCAAAATTGTGAGTAGAAAAGTGAGAATTGCAAGATATAAACTCGGGAAAAAGTCAGAAATAGGAGAAAAGAATTGTGAGATAAATATGTAAATATTCCGTGGCGGAAACGGCATTTCATACGGATGTACGTCACAATACGGAATAAAAGATCTGTCACTACTTCAGTTTCATTGCAACTTTAAAAATATTCATATGCTGCTGGAAAAAACAGCTTAAACCAGTCTAAGCAGGTCTGTTGGCTGGTTTAAACAAGCTAGGTTTTGGACAAGCTTGTCAACCAGCTAAACCACCTGCTTGGTCAGGCTAGACAACCATTTTAAACCAGTAAGTGTTGTAGGCTGGTTTATGCTGACATTTTTCAAAAGAGACTGCTGTTTAGTTAGTGTTTCCAGATCTTATTAGAAACGCCATCAATCAATCCATCTGCTATGACAGGTACGTAAGCAATGTTTGGCTAATTTCTTAAAGTTAATCATCTATTTAATTAGTGACAAAGGACAAGCAACCAGATACTAATTACCTGCTCACAGATACATAGTGATATGGCTGTAGTACATTAGAGCCAAAGTCTCTACAGAATTAACTAGAGTTTTATATTTTCTTAAGAAAATATGAGTGGTACTTGCCCAGACAAAAGTCACTTCCATGATGCCAGAATGTTGCTTGTAGGGTTGTATGACGAAATCCCCAAAATGTACTGTGTCACGCATAATGTCATGGAATTTGGCAATTTTTTATGAATAGATCAAAAGTAAGGCTGTACACTTAATTAAATCGCGATATGGACTAGTACTTGTGAACATTAAACCGCAAAAAGACTGCTGTTTAAATATCAGTTGCGCAGTTTTGTCTACTACACAAACTAAAGTGCACACATGCCCTGCATCTCAATGTTCATACTATCCATCCTAAATAGTATGTGAGATTAGAATTAAGTGTGTCCCAAAACATACACTCTAAAAAATGCTGAGTTGTTTCAACCCAACTTTGGGTCAAATATGGACTAACCCAACTTTTGGGTTAAAAATGTAATGTGATTGACAGGCCAGTTTACAGTGACAGGGTGCGTGTATCTATGCGACAGAGTGTGCAGTTGTGTGACGTGATAGTATGTCCCAAAGCTTGCCTACTCTTCTACTACACACTCAAAAGTGAGTACTTTTTCTTCACCAAAAGAGTACATACTTTAAGAGTGTAGTATAAGTAGGCACACTGAGACAGCAATAAACTCAAAAGTCTTCACTACAACCCGCCAAAATAAAAGTTCGGTCTAACTTGAGGAAATTATGACAGAAATATATTACTATTGCACAGTAGAATGTACTTCTCAATTTAACAACAACAGAATTTTAACAACAAAGTTTATTAAAACATTACTTTTAAAGCAATATCACACAATATCAACATTTTTCATGCATGTTTTAATTTAAACCTTAGTTTACTTTGTTTGCAAAAAAAGTGAAAGGAATTGTTCAAATTTCATTTAACAATTTAATCTTAAATTGAGAAAACAATCTTAATATTAATCATTTGAAATATAAAAAAAGTGGAAAAAGGTTCTTTAAATTATTAAAATGTTCTTCCCACTAAAAAAAAAAAAAAAAATCAACAACTGTTCACCAAAATGTTTCTTCAGTTCCACTTTTAGAACCTTTAAACAGTTTTTAAACCGTGATTGTAAACTTATAGGATTTTATTCGCATGTTTTACCTTTGCTGGGTGAAAATCATAATTCAAATTGCTTGTTAAAACAATATCAAATCAAATAGAACTAATGGTGCTTTGTATGTTCATATCTAGGGTTTAGAATTTGAATAGACCCCTAACCTAGCCTTAAGTGTGAACAAGAACCACTTATTAATCTCGGTCTTATAGACAAGGAACTCAGAATAATTAGATACGTTATAGCCGCTTTTCTGATTGAAGTCTCACGTGACGTTTCTAACACCGCCCTTTCCTAAAATGTAGAAATTTCATTACTAGGATTTGAACACTTGTTTAGTAACCAAAAGATACTGCTGACATCTATAAAGACTTGCATCAAGTACAGATCATAGAATGACATTTGGGGGGAAAAAAAGAGGCATTTGGGGTTTAATGATATTTCTGGACAGGACTAAAAATAGAAATTAATCATCTTGTCATTGTGGTGTCAGGACAGCCTAAGGGAGAAGAACCCCACCTATTTGATTCGCTGCCCTTGTACGGCTTATGTCAAACTATATCTCAGTGAAAATACACATATCCAGTGTTCAACAATTGCACATTTCACTGTGACCTTGGATAGAGGACATTCCCCATTTCTTGCACATCACTCACACACGATTCTCCTCTTCCAACCTCTACAACACTATATCAACTTAAAACACTGCTTAACGGCTGCACATAATGCACCGAGGCTGGGATTAACCCTCCGTTATCAGGCTGATCTCCCTTTCCATTCATCTCAGAAAGGCCTCACCACCCACAAATTCTCTTTCTAAAGCCCTGATTACTCAGGTATTGACCATGTGCGAATGAGAGCGAGCTGTAGGTGCCCGTGGCTGGTTATACACATGCACTTTTCAAGGTCATGTAACAATGAGTGTCCATCAGCGGCGTGCATGCTGGGACAGAGTTGCGTGACAGGTTGCTTGCATGCAAAAAAGTAATTACAAAGCACAGACACATAATACTTGATATCCAGCTAGATATCTACTTGACTTCAACAAGAGCTGTGAAATTCCAACTGGTGCATTTTTATTAGATGGTGTCCTAAATGACACCTAACAACCTATTTGTTAACAAACGATTCATGTCACATTCACACATATGGCAGTATCTCTGTAAAAGATCGTAAACCCATTGGCATTCAATTCACAGGACATGCATTATGTGCGTTGAACAGCCACAGTCGAATGTTTGACTTTCAGGTGCTACAGACATTGAGATACACCAAGGACACTCATTGACATGCGGGTGACTGCTTGTGCATGCAAAATAAGGGTGACAAGAGACCGTGCACCGATGCATGAAGACCTGTGTGCGTGCATGATACGAAAAAACATAGAAAACAGTCAAAATCTAGGACATTTCATATGGCAGACATCAGAAAATAATCAAGCATCTTAACTGGGAGAAATGAGAATAACAATCAGATTGTCACATAGAGTGTGACTACAAAGAAATAACGGAATTTTTTAACATTTTGAAGAAATATTCATATTTGCACATGCAAAACTCTACATGTTACTAGAGTGATTCTGTGGGTAAAAATGGCCTAAACTTTTAAGAAGGATTTTAGGAACTGCTTTGGCCAGGCTGGAAGACCAGCTTAAACCAGATAAGACTGTGAGCTGCTTCATATCAAATGACGTAAAAAAAAATGGGAAAAAACATAGAAAACAGTCAAAATCTAGGACATTTCATATGGAAGACATCAGAAAATAATCAAGCATCTTAACTGGGAGAAATGAGAATAACAATCAGATTGTTGCATAGAGTGTGACTACAAAGAAATAACGGAATTTTTTAACATTTTGAAGAAATATTCATATTTGCACATGCAAAACTCTACATGTTACTAGAGTGATTCTGTGGGTTGAAGAAATATTAATATTTGCACATGCAAAACTCTTAAAACTCTGCATGTTACTAGAGTGATTCTGTGGGTAAAAATGGCCTAAACTTTTAAGAAGGATTTTAGGAACTGCTTTGGCCAGGCTGGAAGACCAGCTTAAACCAGATAAGACCAACAGACTGGCCTAGTTTGTTGCTAACACCATTTGCAGTGGTTTTGGTGTGTTATGCATTTGCTTGGGTATCGATGCTCACTGGCCCAAGCCTGACATTCTTGACTTTACATAACAACTGGGAGCATCTCTTCAGCCAGTATACAAAAGGTTTTCATACTGGCATGAACATCTAGACATAATATGTAAAATAGGTCGAGATTTCACAAACATGGAGCTCGACAAACAAATCTCATAACACGGTGGCCGCAGATCAAGAAACTGCAATGCGCTGATGCAGTAAGCCGAGGATCAACACCAGTTTACTAGAAATTTTGTTTGCTTCCCAACAGTGCCATTGCACCGAAGGGAAAACACCTCAGATAGAAGTATTTGCATTCTACTCATAAGGAAAACATTAAAGGGCGCACCTCTAAGTAAAGCAAAACCTGAATTTAGCATGCAAAAACTGCAGTAAAACATCTCGAGGTTTGCATGTCGGGCACTAACATGGAGGCATGACGCCCCCTGCTGGATGTACACTGGTATCACAATAATAATTCAGCTCAAAAGTTAACCTCTAGAAGACATTGAGCTTTACAATTTTACCCTGAAATCATTATGGTGGTCATAATGATGTAGCAGTGTTTGTGCTGTGACATAGATCTTTCAATACCAGTTCCTTCATTTTTAGTTTCATTTTCAAAAAGAAATGCATTGTTGTATTTAGCCTGCTTAATTTAGTCCAGGGTTTCTGCAGGTGTTATGAAGGTAAATGTAACACTTTCATGAATAAATTGAAGGAAACACAATGTCAGTGTTCTTCAAAGTTTAAAAATAAACATTTCCACAGATGTTCATTACTTTTTAATTCATTTTGAAAAAAACATTTGCTTTAAGCATAAACTCAAGTTTGTTCAACTTCTAAGAAAACAAGACTTCTTGTATCATTTTGTATCTGATTTGTACTAAAAAAACAAGACATTATGTAGGAATATGAAAGACTATTGTTTAGATTCAGTTTGTAGACATGATACAACAAATTTTCAGAGCACTAGATTTCTTGGTCTGCAACCTGAATATAAAATATTTTAATTTTCAAATTATCATTCCAACATTTGCTGCCTTACATACACAATTCTTTAGCAAGTTTTAAAATGGATTTATATGTAATCTTTGATGGATTCACTTTTGTAATACAATTTAAGTCTATACTGCAGCAAACAAAAGCATGGAGTACTAAGTTAGTGGCTGTCATTATGATTTTTGCCTTGTTTTTCTTAACAGAAGCATTATCCCAATTATGAAGAAACTGTTTAAAGCTGTGGACTTGCAAGGCCTGTTCAACTGCAAGAATATTAATTTAAAATAAATAAAATTCACCAATACCCAAGAGTTTAAAAGAGCGACAAGCCACTAATTATTTGGCACACTTGACAAGTATGATGCCATGATCAAAAATGACAATTTCCCAAGCAACACCACATAGATTATTAATATTTGGATTTTCAAGACCTTTATTGAATTTCTAAATTTGTGTAATATTAATCTCAACAGATGAGAGACAGTAAAAAAACAAAAGGAAAAATAACAATGAGTGCTAGCTGAAGCCCTGAATGGGTAAATATGAAGCATGGCATCTAAAACAGCACTTTACATTAAGAGACATGTTTCCGTTGCTGTGATAAAGAAAATACGATTTAAAAAAACTCAATCAAAACTAATCCTTCTTAATGAAAACCCTCCCGATCTAAATGCCTCTGTAACCACTCAAAGCAACGTATAATAAGAAACAAGGATAACACACACTTATTATCTTATGTTACGTTTGTGCAAGTGACAAAAGCTATGGAATAATCTAGCAGGTGGAAAACAAGTTTTCGTTAATGGAAAAAAAACAGCATTGACCTCCGACCAATACTTATGACTAAAAATTCAGACACTGTCAAAACCTTAATAAGTTCACTTATAAGTCTCAAACATTTCTACAATGGAGTAATGCATTTAACAAATGCTGTCAGATCTGATAATCAGCTGAAAACACAATCGTTGCAGATTCTGCAGACTGTCAGCACTCAAGGATAAAGATGTCAAGAGTTATAGAAGCGCTAACTGCTTAAGCTGAATAGATTTTGACAATGACATTTATAGAGTTGCAGATGAGATCTTAAATCATACCAACAACCATAAGTGTGTGTTTGGCAAATAAATAAACATCAAGGCATCCAGTATGTTTTGTTCAAAGAAAAAAATGCCTTTTTCAGTTTAGGGGAAAACGTGTGGCGTTAAGCTTTTGACACAGGAAGTAGTCTGAGAAAGCATTTTCCAGGTTTCTTGATTTTAGGGAACATCTACTATACAAAAATAAGGCCACAGTTATTTGCCCTTAAGAAACGTTCTCACTTTTCACTTGTTTGCAAGCTGGCTCTTCATTATCTTGCCCATTTGACTCAAGAGGTCTCTTCTTTGGACTGGCTTGTTCTGTAGAAGAAGAGAATACATTACTGTTTTCTGTGTATGTATGTATGTATGTGTATATGTATGCATGTATGTATGTGTATATGTATGTATGTGTACATGTGTGTATGTGTATATGCATGTGTATATGTGCATATGTGTATATATATATACACACATACATACACACACACACACACACACACAAATGTATGTATTTATATCTATACACACAAAATATTATATTTTATATTTAAAAAAGTTGAAGATATAATATCTTTGATTTCTATAGAATAAAATAGAAAATTTAATGAGCTTCACTTTGCTGAAAAAAAAGCTGCAATATTCTGATAGTTATAAAAATTATTGTAATTTATACCAATAATGAGTTTTGCCAGACTATGCCTTAAGTATTTAATATAACACATCTAAATGTTTTTTTCAAAATGACAAAAATGACCAGGCATGAAAACTTGGTGGTAAAGAAAAATGTCATGAAAATATATATTTAAAACTACAATATTATATTCAAAACTTCATGCTTAATTCATTGCGTTTCTTTGTAACCATTTGTGAAATTTAATAGCAATTTCAGAGTGAAACTTGTTTCTACACCATTTTGTCAGTGTATTCGTCATCAATCAAGGAGAAAAGAATGGCCCTTTTACCTTCATCTCCCTCTTCATCGCTTTCAAACTTGGTCTTCTTTCCCTTGAACTGGGTCTGTTCTCTTCCTCCTCGGTCTCTGCGTCCTCCCCTGCCTCTTCCACGACCCCTGTGACCTCCTGCAATCACAGGACACGACGTGGCACAATGTGTTCAATTGTGAGATTCTGTGGGTTCAGACACCTGCATGTGTGTTTACCGTGTCTTCTGGATTACCTCTGCCTCCTTTACGTTTGTTCATGGACTCCTGCTGATCCTCGATGATTTTTTTCAGCGTCTCCATTTCTGCGTCTCCCTCCAGTACCTCCCACTGAACAACCTGCTCTTTGACCTTAGGATCCTCTCCTCCGTGAGCCTCACGGACCTTCTGCAGGGCCTCCTGGGCGTTTGAGTGGAACAGGATTGTGCCCTGAGGAGGATATCAAAGACACAAGTTAATGGAGGAAGACATCTTTAAGGAATAACTCATACTGCCAAAGGATGTTGGTAGTTGTTGTTGTTTTTTAGAAAGCATGTCAGTAGAAACATTTATAATTGTTACAGAAGATTCAATAAATGTTGTTCTTTTGAACTTTTTATTCATCAAATCCTGAAAAAAATTTCAGTTTCAGCACAACACAAAATGTTTTCAACATTGATAATAATCAGAAATGTTTCTTGAGCAGCAAATCAGTATATTAGAATGATTTCTGAAGGATCATGTGACTCTGAAGACTGGAGTAATGATGCTGAAAATTCAGCTTTGATCACAGGAATAAATTACATCTTAAAATATATTCAAATAGAAAAGAGTTATTCAAAATTGTAGTAACACCAGAAACAGAATCAGAAAGAGCTTTATTGCCAGGTATGTTTACACATACGAGGAATTTGTTTTGGTGACAGAAGCTTCCACAGCACAAACAGAATGACAGTTACAAGAAAATAGGAAATAACAACATACAAAACATATTAAAACAAACAAAACACAATATACAAAATAGACATTATTACTGTTTTTACTGTATTTTACCAAACAAATGCAGATTTGGTGAGCAGGAGACAAAAACAAAGATATATATTTACATAAAAATTACGAAAAACATTTACATGTACATTTTAAAATTACACACACACATATATATATATATATATATACACTGAACAAAATTATAAATGCAACA
>NW_015647431.1:1369111-1371088 GCF_001515625.1 Sinocyclocheilus rhinocerous
TATATATATATATATATATATATATATATGTGTGTGTGTGTGTGTGTGTGTGTATATATATATATATATATATAATTCGTTTAAAATATGATTGTGTGCGCACACATGAATACCTCTTTAAATTACAACAATACAACACCAGCTAAAATGCAATTTTACAAACTGATGTGAAAATTAACTAACATCCAATAAATAATCTTGAAAATAATGTTTTCTAGACTTGAATGTGACAATTATTTGTGAAACATGTTGATTTCTCACCTCTTTAGCTCCTCTGGTGAAATCAATCCATTTGATCCGAGCATGGTCTGAGAAGACCGCGTGGAAATCCTCTCTCGAGGTCTGACCCAATTCACCGGAGAACTTCAGCAGGCAGCCTCTCTGATCATTCAGGGATTTCTGGGTAAACAGAAGAGCCATATATTATTAACCCAGTCACATCTGAGAACTTGTTTTGTTTGCGTTTCTGCATGAAAACTCACCAGCTCTTCTTCTTCAGCTTGTTTCTGCTTGTCCTCCTTTTCGCTGAAACGCACATTTACCAATTACAACATCTTTCATCTCACTTTTTTGTAGAAAACGGTGTTGTGAATTACCCTTTTGCTTTTGCTTTTGCTTCCACACGATTCTGCTTCCTCTCAGCAAACTTTTTAGAAAAGTAGGCCTCTCTACAGACAAGAGGTTAAAGGTTAACACAGCTCTCACACCAGTATATTCAAAGCCATTCAGGTACTAGGAAAACAACATGCAATGCTCAGAGACAAATGAAGGACTGAACTGCAGAAGCACCTACTTCATCATGACGATCATCTCGTTCCCTTTGTACTCTTTGACATCAGTGCGCTCCACTAAAGCCTTGGCAGCTTCTTCAGACTCTAAAACCACAAAGATCGATCCCTGCACACAACAATAGCAATGGAAACAGAAAAAATTGATTAGGTAGACAAAATTTCTATTTTACTCAAAGTAAAATAGATTTACAATACTAAGTACAGTTTTCAAGTACTGTAATCTTGTCTGTCTCAATGTTTTTAACAAAAATTTTTTTTTACATTTCTTCATTTGTTTTCATTGATTGAAATCAAGCGGAAATAAAATAAAATATAAATATTTAACGAAAAACCAACTTAAACAAAAAAAGTTGCCTTGGCAAATACCTGAAATAAAATAAGTTTGAAGTACAATGGGAGGGGGGGAACTTGATGCAGAAACCATTTTTACTCAGAATAACTGCTAATAAATTTCACAATTAACTACAAAGAAATGGCGATATATTAAACATGAAATTTTGAAGACTGAAATACTATTTTCTTGTAAAATGTATTCCAATTATCTGTTTTATTGACAATTTTTTTTTTACAGTGTACCTTATTTTTCAAATATTAAATTAATGATAAATAGAAAAATTACAAAAGGAACAAACTTACTAAATCTAAAATGTAAATAATTTTTGTAACATTCAAAATATTAATAAATATGATAATAATATATAAATAATACTAAAATAACACTGGTCTGACCACAGAAAAAAAATGTCCTGCATTTTTCTTTTTGAAAGATATTTGTCCAAATGGTTTCCTTATTGTGTCACTTTAAAGTGCCCCATTATGCATTTTTGAAAATTACCTTTCATGCAGTGTGTAACACAGCTCTAAGTGAATGAAAACATCCTGCAAAGTTTTAAATCTGAAAGTGCACCGTGTATAAAGTTATTGTCTCTCAAAAGAAAGAGTCGACTCTGAATCATTGAAACGAGTCGTTTTTAAAACGAATCCCAAGCCGTTTCATGTTGACGTCAACATGAAACATTAGCATATTGCCCGCCCACTCGTTGGTCTTTTCGCATTGGTCTGAATGAAACTGCAAATTCATTCTTTGCCACTAGGTGCCACTTTTCGTTTCCCCGGTAACGCTGTACACAAAGCAGCACTGCGCTCACAAACACTGCTTTATCAGGCATTACAGGCATGATGAAAT
>NW_015647431.1:1371732-1372293 GCF_001515625.1 Sinocyclocheilus rhinocerous
CATCATGCCTGTAATGCCTGATAAAGCAGCGTTTGTGAGCGCAGTGCTGCTTTGTGTACAGCGTTACCGGGGAAACCGCTATTTTTACCGCTCCAAAAGCGGCACCTTGTGAATTAGCATTTTCATTCAGACCAACGCGAAAATCAAGTTTCCCAGGTCTGCGTGTGCAACAAGTGGGCGGGCAATATGCTAATGTTTCATGTTGACGTCAACATGAAACATTAGCATATTGCCCGCCCACTTGTTATTCTTTTGGTTGGTCTGAATGAAAACGCAAATTCATTCTTTGCCACTAGGTGCCGCTGTTGGAGCGGTAAAATAGCGGTTTCCCCGGTAACGCTGTACACAAAGCAGCACTGTGCTCACAAACGCTGCTTTATCAGGCATTACAGGCATGAGGCAGACCAATCACCGCAGATTAGCGTCACGTAAAGGAGGGGTTTGGAAAAATGAATAGTTGAGCGAATCGTTTGGGAGTCGTTGAGCAAACAAGGTAAAAATAAATACATATTATAAGACAATGAAAGTGTTTTTTGACCTTGCATTAGGGATGGGCGATAT
>NW_015647431.1:1372721-1379114 GCF_001515625.1 Sinocyclocheilus rhinocerous
AGCATGTCAATAAATTAAAATATCTTTGTTGGACAACAGGTTTGTAAACGACTCGTACACATGTAAAACTGTGTCGCACACGTGCTACTGTAGTACATTTACTCAAGGCTCAGACCGATTTTTGTCGCACTGTACAGCCCTATCCAAACCTGCTCCAGATTGTAGAAGGAGCTGCTCAATTTCACGTCCGCCTTCCTTCACGTCACTCCACACAGTCGCACACAGAAATGTGTCAACAACTAGACTTTATCGTTATTATCGCGAGAAGACGAATTCTTATGGTGTGGAGAATTTTTACCGGTATATCGCAAACGATAAGATATCGCCCATCCCTACCTTGCATGCCAACCTGTTGTTGGGGACTCCCAAAACCAAAATATGAACCTTTAATTACCCATAATAGGGGCACTTTAAGAGCTCTTACACTTTAAAAGCCTTACTTTGAAAGTCTTCTGGGCTCCTTTCCTCATGTAGATGTTCTCGACTGTGCCTTTATCTGCAAACCACTCTTTAATCTCATCCAGCGTGGTTTCAAGAGGAAAACCTTTCTGTTGAATTTAAACATTAACATCAGTCAACCAACAGAAACAAAAGAGATGGAAAAACAACAGTATCCAATAATACAAACAGGACAAGATGACATGTTAAAATGCTATTATAAGCGGTTTGTTTTAGAGCAAATGAGGCCGAAAGAAGAACTTCATGTCATTGTTCCCATTCGCTCACCATGTAGACGGATTTGTGTTTGAGTACATCCCTGTATTCCTCATTGTCCTCTGGAAGAGGTTTGTTCGGATTTCGTCTTATTTTGGTTTTGTCCTCGCTGATCTCCAGCAGACCCGTTTTAGATTTTTGCAGCGACTCCACAATAACAGCTGCATCTGACGTGAGACTCTTTAGTCTGTGAGGACCAATACATAAATGAGACAAACAAAACAGCAGCAAAAACCCTGATGCCCAAAGCCATGTGAACTGACATGTGTTGAGTGTTATTTTTAAAAAGGAATATTTGTAATAACTAGCTCTTTTTACATGCAAAAACAGTTCACAGAGATCCAAAAAAACACACGCATTATTCAGAGTTTCTGCAGGTTATGACTTTAAGACCAACTAAATAAAATTTGAGGAACAAAATGAAGGGAATACAATATCTGTATTCCATACAATATCAATTAATTGTATTAGCAACACTTCAAAGTTTGAAAACTCAAGTTCCTACAGAACTTCATTGCTTTTTACTTCAGTTTTTCACTCTTTTACGTGATGTTCATCCTCAGAATTTAGTTTTCCAGTGCAAATGTCTAAAGTCAAGATATATTGACAAGAAACAAGAACAAATATCTATCAATTGGCTCAGAAAAAACAAATTCAAAGAGAAAACAAGTTTTTATACCCATTTACAAGTTTTTATTCCTAGTTTTACACCCATTGACATTTAGTTCCTGTTTTAAGTTTTAATTTTGTTCAATTTCTCAGACTTTGTATCTCTATCTTGCATATGCAACTAAATGTATCTTGTTTTTAAGGATGTTTTATGTATTTGTTTGTAGGACAAAAATACTGAGGAAAATATACTTTAAACGCAACATTTAATGTCATGACTTTACGAAATTAAGACTTGCTGGTCCATTTTACAATCTTTTAATGGACTTAATTTGTGAAAGGGTGATTTTTGGCACCCGCAGAAACTCTGTTTCCATTTGTTAATTTCCAGAAACATGATGCATTTCTCTTGTAATTACCTATTAAATTTCAGCATTGTCTCCAGAGTGACCCAGCCATCATCTAACTGCAGCTGCTCCTTCAGAAACTTGTCTCGAGGGAGATTGTGGTCACCAAAATAATACTAAACACACAGAAACAATGACATTCATGTCACTCATTTGAATGAAGACTTTGAAGGAGAAAATAAACCTACTTATGATGCTTATCATCTCACCTCAATTTGTTCCACCACCTTCTTCTCCAGAAGAGACATTTCCTGATTGTCTGCCATCTCTGCTGGGATGAGATATATCCCAATGAGGAGATATATATATATATATATATATATATATATATACACATACATACATAGAAAGAAATATATATATATATATATTTCTTTCTTTCTTTAAAGTCTGTAAGCACTTAAACTGTTTCTGTTTTGCACTTTCTATAAAAGTAACATCACAAACCTGTATTATCAGCATAACAATTCAAATAAAAGACTGATGACAAATTTACAAATTTCGGTGAAGCGTGTGATTCTCAAACCACGTGCGAGTAACGTTACGTTACAGCAGAACTACTGCATGCAGCTTCTGTTTTAAACCGAGTGCTGACTGTTGAAGTGAATAAATCCAGTGTTAAATAGCACTAAAAATAACCTGTCTGTAGGCTGTAAATTCAGTCAATAGTTGTTATAAATATTTATAAATCATGTACGCCACGCGCGCCACATGTCGCAGAATGACACTGAACAAACATCGCGCGCCCAATCCGTCATTGCTGTTTTTCTGTCCTGTTTGAAGCATTGCGACACTGTAAACATCAGAAAAACAAGCAATGTTGCAAAAACACCATACTCACTTTATCTGCGTTCTGATCTGTCGAATCTCAATCGAACGCCACACTAAACGCTCTCCGAAAGTGAATCAAGGGGGTGGCGTCGCGTTGTTATGACGTCACGCAGAGACCGGGGGGAGAATCATGGGAAAGTGAGTTCAACACGGAACCCACTCAATTCCTGACTAGTATTTTTACATAAACTTCGAGCTCTTTTTAAATCCTTTTTTTTTTTTTTATAATTTAAAATGACTTCATTAGTTTTACCATGCTCCGATGTACTACTAATAAACCAAAACACAGGCGATTTATTAATAGGCGCTTCAGGCATTTTATTTGAAATGTGTCATTTATATATATATATTATCCCTAACAAAAGCAAGAAGCCAGCTGCATGAAAACACACAATTATAACTAATTATTAATTATAACTAATGGTTTAGCTTAAGAGGTTTGTGCAGCTGAGTCCTGTTGCTTAATAACATCATGAACTCAGTTTGTGCTTCATTAAATTATGACTGCTATATACACTCTAAAAAATGCTGGGTTAAATACAACCCAGTGCTGGGTAAAATAGGGACAAACCCAACAATTGGGCTGTTTTGACCCAGTGGTTGGGTTAAATGTTTAGCCCAACCTTCTGGGTCAAAACAACCCAATTGCTGGGTTTGTCCCTATTTTTATTTAACCCAGCATTTTTTAGAGTGTAGGCTTAGTTTAACCCCCATTTCAGATACAATCATTTATTCAAAGAAGCAAAAGGCAAGCCATAACTTAGACTGGGTAATTTATTCCTTTATAATCAGACACTAAACATGTGAATGGCCTGTGTGTCACAAGTACAAAGGACACAAGATTTGTTGTAAATATTAACAGGAACAAGGTCTCAGTTTAGGAGAATATGGCGATGCTCCAAGTCATATAACTTTTCTGACATGCAAGCTTCTCTGTCATTGATAAACCAATACTAGAGTCCATGCTCTCCTTCCATCCGTCTGCTTTCAATACAACACACTGAATCAAGAATCAGGCTGCATTTATAATACCCATCTAAACTCAAGCTCATTCAGGAACAAACATTCACAACACTGTTTATCTAAAGTCAAGAGTGACAAGTCTCACCCCAAACTGCTGTTATCAGGACTCAGCACGAGCTACTATGACCCGGCTGTGAAACATCACTGAGACATACAGTGGGGTCCAAAAGTCTGAGACCACATTGACAATCTGAAAATAAAAATAAAAATTAAGTGTTTCAGTAATAATAATAATGCCGTAAAATTTTTAGGAAATTAACATTTCAAATTTCTGACAATTTGTAAAGTAAATTTCCTTATGCAAATACTTTTATTATTATTTAATAAATTTATTTGTAATATACAATCAATTTAAAAATATAAAAAAAAATATTATATAACTAAAATAAAAACTACTAGCGGTCTCAGACTTTTGGGGTCCACTGTATATATGCAAATATGATACTAACAAGCAGATTCGGGTTTCCAATAATAATAATATGGTTCGTATTATAACTTCTGCATTGAAATATTAAACTATTTTCATTTCATAGTAGTACCAAACTGCAGTGTCACATTCAGGCTGCATTAATTCTTACAACATGACAATAATGGTATTTATCGGCATAGTATTTTTTCGTCATGCAGATTTTAGAATAAATATTTAGCTAGCATGTTAAAACATGTGTTCATTTTAACGTTCTGCAGCAAACCTCAATGAATTAAATATTAAGCACCTCAAACTGTTAAATTATTTGTTATATGAATCCAAACAGCGAGCTTATCTTATGATTTAAATCTCAAAGAGATTTAAAATTACTGTCAAAAACAATTAGATGTAAATCTGTTAAAAATGACATTTTAAAATGTGCACTGCAACCGAAACGTAAACTTAATTATGACAGATATTACACCATGCCCGTATTAGTTTATCAAGTAGATTAAGAGGGAAATGAGCTATAATAGGATGCACAGAATGCATTTACTGCAGAATAAACATGTGCTGTTCAGTGAGTCTGTAGTTAGTCACAATATTGGCTATAATACTATATTACTCAATTAGAGCTCTTAATTGCCTGAGGATTTCATTGCCACTAGCCCAGGGCATGATTTTCGCCGGGAGTGCTTCTGAACCCTCTGAAATGGCTTTGCACAACAGTTTCTCTAGGGTGAATCCTTTCCGAGGCATTGCAATATCCCCTTCTTTCAATTCTTTAATGGGGCAAAAGTCATTTCCTCCATCTCCTATATAGCAAATCCTCTCATAATGCACATCAGCCCTAGCTTGCTTCTCTCTGAAATCTTGCAGCACCCTCCTCTTGCACAGGTTTACAGGACATTGCTGACAGTCATGCGCGTGAAAGCAGCGCACACTCATATAGCCGCGCGCATCGATGCTGGCAGGGTTGGTGAAGACGTCATTCATAGCAGACTTCACCCCTGATGCATGCAAAACCCAGTCTATGAAGACACTATTAGAATCGGAGATTATAATGCAGTCGATGTCTTTCTTGTGCTCAGATATGAAGGTCAGGAGCTCGATCATGCCGTCAGTAAACGGGATGCTCTCCATAACCGCGCGCATGTGCTCCGGCCGGACGGACTGGTCTCCGATGTAGGTCAAGACTCGACCCATATACTCGGTCCAGCGGCCTCTCTGGTACGACTTCTTCAGCCAGTCCGGTAACGTCTTCTCAGGAGTGGAGCGGATCACCCATGTGTCGCTGTTGTCATTCACTATAGTGTGATCGAAGTCGAACACTACTAAGGTCTTCATTCTGCGCTAAAAACACAGTATTGACATAATGACCGACAAACAGATATTCAATATCCAACATATATTTATCAGAAAGTCGTCAAGTAACGAGATGCACGTAAGCAAATCAAATATATACTGACCTGAAGCTGCAGCTTGACTGAATTATTCGATTTAGTTAGCGATTCTGAGACCGATACTAACTTGCTTACAACACAAAGCATGATTAGTCACCGCCCCTCAAGCGATGGCTCGTCTCCGATAGGCCGTCGCTCACGTCACTCAAATGTCTTGGGACGCTCCGATTGGTCACTCGAATCGTAAGCACTTGGGTCGTTCTTGCTTTCTGTTTCATTCAAAAAGTGAATTCCGAATGAGAACGGAATTGTCTTAAAATATAGACACTGCTAGTAAAATATTTTAGAATAGTAGTCATAAAGCTATTAATAAAAAAATAATAATAATAAAAAAAAAACAAAACCCATGACTTAATATGGATGCAAACAAAAGGCCCAGAGACCTTTAATATGTTAGACAGCAACTCACCCGATTTTCTCCAGTTTACAATTCTCCTTCAATCCATCAGAGAGCAGCTTCACTCCTGAATATATATAGTTATAAAAAATAACGCACATTAAGACATCAGTAAAATGTCTCAAGCATGAATACAGAGGGGGGAAAATATATCACCATAACTGATTAATCAGTACATTAAGACAATTGTTTTATTACATGTAGGGCTGAAACTATTAGTAGACATTATCGACAATAAAAAAAATTGTCGACAAATATTTTTGTTGTCGAATAGTGGTTTGATCTCATATGACTTAAAGGGGTCCTATTATGCTTTTTCACTTTTAGTTAGTCTGTAATGTTGCTGTTTGAGCATTAAAAAGATCTGCAAAGTTACAAAGTCCACTTCAAAAAGGAGATATTTTATTTAACAGAAATCACTTTTCAAAAACTACAACGAACGACTCGTTTGGACTACAACGCATATTTTCCGGGATTTGTGATATCACAAATATCGACGAATGGGACGAGACCTGGTTGAGCTGCACTAGAGAAGGCAAC
>NW_015647431.1:1379134-1401009 GCF_001515625.1 Sinocyclocheilus rhinocerous
CGCATAAACATTTCATTACACCAAATACACCAAATAATGTTCTTTTTAGCAGCATCATATGACCCCTTTAATGGAAGAGCCTGCAATAACGCGGTTTGACCAGTGTGGCGCTGTAGCGCAAGACTGTAATTCAGCTCTCCCCGATGCAATTCAAGAAAAGACAGACAGACTCAACAAATGTGTAAAAATGTGCTGCACGCTTTCCTCTCAATAACAAAATAAACACACATCAAAAATGACAGCGTTGAGAAAACAGCAATTAAGAAAGCATCTTATCATAGCGATGTGGATAAGTTTGCACCAGCTCTGCAATCGGCACTCCAGTCACATCACGTTTATTTAAATAACGCTTTATACAATAGATTGTTTTAAAGCATGCAGCTTTACAGTATTAAACAACAACAAAAAAAGTCTCACAGTGTCAGTCTGGCTTTCAGTTAGAATTACAACTTGATTTTCTGCCATAAATCAGCTGTCCAGTGTGGAGCTAGCTAATGATAGAATCTTTTTATTAGTGAATGCATAAATAAATAAATGCAAATAAATAAAAATCATTATATTCAAGTGATAGTTTGGTTTTTGCATAGATTAAAGCTTGATCTAACTCAGGACTGTTTTGATTACTATGACACTATAAGGTGTTTTAAGAGAGCTAATGTTGTGAATAAAATAATGTATCGAAAAAATGTCTTTGCACTTTATTTTGTTCCATATACGGCTTACAAAAGATGTTAGGCAGAATCTCTCTGTCATCTCATTTTGTGTGCCAAATATATTTATTTGTATTGTAAAAAATAATAATTGTAATTGTACAATAGTAATATAATTATTTGACATTCACTTCAAAGCGGACGTGATCACCTTGTTTTATTAATTAGTTACAATATGTGTAACTCAGTATTACCTAGAACTAATTGTAAAAGCAGAATAATAGAAGAAAGCCTACGGATTAATTAGTGAAGTTATTGACGATTAGTCAATTAACTGTTGTAATGATCGTTTTTAAAAAAAAATCGATTATCAAAATAATCGTTTGTTGCAGTGCTAATTATGTGTTTTCTGAAATATATTTAAATATGGAAATGAGGTGTTATCTAATTAAATTTGTGCAAATTTTCGCACTTTTCCAGAAGAGAACAGAGAATCTGAAGATTGGATAAAGCCAGGTTCCAATGTCCCGTTTCATTTTGTTGACATATTAAAGGTTTTTACAGAGAGGATTTTGGAGATCCCTTTCTGTCACTCCATACTGTCAACAGCAAGAAAAATAGATATTTTTAGGTATACAAATGTTATATAAATTAGGCAAATGATATATGAACAAACCTCTCCGTAATAACCTTCAGAGTATAGATAGAAATAAAACTGAAGTTGTTGTATGCAAGTGCTGCTGAGGACGAGAACTTGGAAAAAAAACTTTTGAGATCTTTTAAAGATATTGTTTGTAATTGAAATCTACAGATGCAAACTATTCTCATCATTAAATGTGTATTTTGGATGTTTTCTTTCCAAAATTCTGAAAGAAAAGTTATGGAAGCAAAATAGGTCAATTGTGAGATGCATGAAAAATATAGAAGTGCTAATATTAACGCACAATGGTAGAACTTTCTAGATATAAAACACTAAAATCAATTTCAGACTTTATATTCACTAAATATTACATTTAACATGTTATTAAATTATTCATGCTTTTAAAGGTTTGCTGGAATGTACCTAAAATACCTAAATCTAAAAATAGGTGAAATGTGTAAAATAACTAATATCAGCCAAAACAGATAAATAATAAAAAAAATCTCTTACCAATATATGCTGCATCCTTAATTCCTAATTGCACTTGAAGAAATTAGGAAGAGGTTTCAATCAACAGGACCACTGAAATTGAAGTTCACAGGTTCAGTATCAATTTTTATTTGTCAAATTAAACAGAACCTAACATTGTCATCTCTTTACAAACATAAAGCCCTTACAAAACTCCAAGGTACTCAAACATGTCCCCAACAAACCCCTTTTAAAAAACACAGCTCAGATCGAACAGAAAAGCAATTAAGCAACCATTTTCACTAAACGTTTATGTCGGGATATGGGCAAGAAAATGAAAACAAATGTCTGATAAAAGCTGGACAAATATAACCGATTCAACTGAAACAAATTAGGATGCAATTGGTATCAGCCATTAAAAAAATATTCCAGGCGTTCAGGAGAAGGGCATGTCTGGTTCACACGATGACTAAAATATCTCTTTGTATCCATCAATGTACAGCAAGTCATTGATGGGGAAAAAGAAAACAAAGAAATGGAGTGGTACATGCAGTCTCTCAGTCGCTGTCACTGGAAGAGGAACCCTTTTTCTTCGCATCTTTGCTTGGACTTTTAGATTTGTCCTTCGCTCTCTCTTTAGATTTCGGACTCTCGCTCCTGTTTCTCTTCTTCTGTTTATCAGCATCGCTCTCAGAATCACTGCTTTCACTGTCACTCTTTTCTTTCCTCTTCCTGCCGCTCTGTCGATCATCTCGCTCTCTGCTTCTCTGTCTCTGGGAGGATCGTTCTTTGGAGCTCCTGTCTCGTCCTCTGCTCTCTTTGCTCTTTGACTCCTCTGCACTCTTCCTCTTGTTTCGGTCTTCTGCGTCTCTCCCGTGGTCCCGTCTGTCTCGCTCTCTGCTTCTCGACCGACGAGATGATCTTCTGTCCCGGCTGCTGCTGTGGCGTCTGTCACGGCCTCTGTCACGTGATTGGCCACGCTTGTCACGGCCTCTGGACCTGGACTTGGACCTCCGTGATGCATCGCGACCCTTTTCTCTGCTTCTAGATCGGTCACGACGCTGCTCTCCATTCTTCTTCTTTTCCACCTCCTTCAACTTTTCCTTATCATTCCCTTCCGGATGTTGTTTGGTCCTTTCTTTGCTTTTGTCTTTTTGTTCGCCCTCCTTCTCTCGCTCTTTGGCATCTTTCTCTTTCCTGTCCTTGCTGCTTGAGCGTCCCCGTTTGTCATCTGCTTTGCTGTGCTTTTCCTTCTCTCTCTTCTTGTCTTTGCTCTTGCTCCGGCTGCGAGCTTTCTTCTTTTCCGCATCAGCATCTGTCTTTTTCCGTGCATCCCTATCTCTGCTTTTGGAGCGATGTTTGTCCCTCTTCCTATCTCTTCCTCTGGAGGGACTGTGAGATTTTTCCCGCTTTGCATCTCTCTTTTCTCGTTCAGAGTTCTTTTTTGCTTCTTCTTGTCCTGAAGCTTTGTTCTCACTGGCTGGTTCAGTGGCTTCTGTCTTTACCTCCGACATATCTCCTCTGAAAAAATAAATACATGAAAGATTTATTTTCAAGTAAGAATAAAAATTATAATATATTTATTTACTAAATTACATAATATAGATAACACTTGAGTGCAAGTAATGTTTTGGAACAGCACAAGGGCAAGTAAACAAAATTTCACTTTTGAGTGAACAAATCAAGTTTATTAAATTCTCATTTCATGAATCCTGGATGCAATATTTTGCATGCAGTGTCAAACTGCACATACTTGTCCCCTTTGATCCATCGGTCCTGAGTGGCAGCTGTGTTGGCTTTAGCTTTCTGTGTCCTTTGCATTTCCTGCCTCCAGTGTGGAGGCGTCTCACTGCGGCGAAACCGATCCCATGACCGCGAGCGAGATCTAGATGGTGTCCGGTAGCGCTACAGAAAGTAAAAAATAAATAATAAAAATGAGTTTCAATTTCTTTCAATAAAAATCAGAAAGAAAACATGTAAAACAAAACATGCATCGTTCAACAGTTTGGGATCAGTTAATGTTTTTTTTATATTCAGCAAGGATGCGTGAAATTGACCAAAAGTAACAGTAAAGACATTTATAATATATATTTTTTTTAAATGCTATTTTAAACTAATGTTATTCTTTTGAACATTATATTCATCAATTAATTCTGAAAAAAAAAAAAAAAAATTCATAACGGTTTTCAACATGGATAATAATCAGAAATGTTTCTTGAGCAGCAAATCAGCATATTATTATGATTTCTGAAGGATCATGTGACACTGAAGACTGGAGTAATGATGCTGAAAATTCAGCGCTGCATCACAGGAATAAATGAAATTTTAATATGCATTAAAATAGACATTTTTTTTTTTAACGGTTAAAATTTCAAAATATTACCGTTTTACCTGGATTTTTTGATCAAATAAATGCAGCCTTGCTAAGCAGAAGAAATGTCTTTCAGAAATCTCACCGACCCCAAACTTACTGAGTGTATTAACATTTAAAACTCATGCCCCCGGTTTCACAGACAAGGCTTAAGCCTAGTCCCAGACTAAAATGCAAGTCTGAGCTGTTTCAACTGAAAGAAACTTGCACTGATTGAGCTTGAAATATGTCAAGTGCCCTTGTTTTGTCTCAAGATGCACACCAGTAATGTTTTTTCTAAGGCATGTTTATAAAAATTACTTTAAAATCCTAATTGAACTATGGCCTAGTCCTGGCTTACGCTAAGCCCCGTCTGTGAAAACTGGCCATGATCTGCCTTTCAAAGCAAATCATAATTATTCTCTCACCCTCGGTCCTCTTCCTTTAATTCTGCGCCCTGACCTGGTCATCACCAGTCTCGTGCGGTTTGGCCGGGAGTTCGCCATGGGTCTGGAATTGAATTTACAAGTTACGAACAGGAGATTTATTTATTTATGATTTAAAGGTGCAGTAGGAGATCTTGGAAAATGCTAACTTTAGCCTGATAGCACTGAAAGCGAACGTCCCACCCTCCCTGCAATCGCCGTCCAAAGCCACGCCCCCTGAACGCATAGACGCTCACAGACCAGAATACCAGAGACAACATTACTACAAGAGGCTACATCAGCCGTTCTCAATTCCAGCCCATGTTCCAAGGTGAAGTAAACCCCTGCTCAGGGAGTAGGGAGCAATGAACACGGTGTAGGGATCATATCGATCGGAACACAGTTCATGCACGTTACACGTAGCTCACTTCTAATGAGTTGGTTATCTGTAGGGCTGGGTATCGTTCAAAAATGTTCGATATCGATACCGATACTTGACTTCGATACCGGTTCCTGAACGATACTTTTTTCGATACCAATTTTATGAAATCAATTTGAACAAGATTACATTATCTAAAAAAAAAAAACTTTGGTTTTATTTAAAACAAACGCACCAGTGTAAATGTAGCCTTACATCTAAGGGGGCTGGGACGCATTCACACTACAGCCTCACGTGTGCGCCACATCTCTGAGTGTAACCGGTGTAAACTAGTAGGTGTTTGACTTGACGCGGACCGACTGTGCAGACCGATCAGTGTATTGCAGTACCACGAGAGCTAAAGAGAGCAGACTGCTCAGTGCGCTTTCGAATCGCTCTCGCGGATGTCAAACTCTGATCGATTTGCGCCGCACCAAGGTTATTATAGTTTTGAATTTTTAAATTCGTTTTATTTTAATATAGTTTTCAAATTTGCCATAAAACTCAGTTTAGTTTTTATTAGTTTCATTCATATTTTTGTTAGTTTTAGTTTCGTTTTTATTTTGTGAACGCATTTTTATTTAGTTTTTATATAGTTTAGTTTGTTTTAGTTTCAGTTTTAAAGTTCAGCAGAATTAACAGATCACTTCCAGAGCGCAGGCCAAAGAAAGACGTAGGCATAATTTAACCTTAGTGAAGCAAAGATATAGCGACACAAAATTAACGCATGCCGAGATTGATTAGATAGTAAAAGTATACAAATACACGCCAAAGAAAGCAGGCAAGCCTTTTTTTACTAAATTAATCTACACAAGTCGCGCTTAAACTGATGACATATCCTGTCTGCACGAACCGGGTGCGCGGAGGTATGCAGATACATACATTGACAGGCAGGTAGGAAAGCCAATTAAAACGCTCGGACAGAGCGTTTTGATTGGATGAACATTTCTTGGTCCTACGCCTTCCACAGAATATATAAATACATGGATGACTGATGCTTCTTCTTTTCTTTTTTTGCTGGATGACAAAAGTTGAAACACGCTTTCATAATTTGACTGGAAAAAAATGTGTCAGTATGATTAAACCAAGATTAAATTAAACTGTGATCTCTTTTGAGATGCTATTTTTGCACTGCCAATCATAATTTTTATTAATAAAAGTTTATAGGAACATTCTGCATGAATGAATTATTAACGTCAAGTCTAGGGATAGTCGTGAATAACACAAGTAACCATAGTGACCATTAAATACTGACATCCATAACACTGGACAGTTTGATCACAATTGATGTGCCCTGATTGAACCCACTTATTAAATAAGTTCATTTGTTCATTCTTAATTAAGTGACAGTGGCTCTGAATGCTTTAGTTTTGAGTGTAGAAGTCACTACAAAATGAATAAGATGGAAAAAATCTAAAACTTTTGGATGGCCCAATGTTTTATTCCTTCATTTGAGTACCACTGTTTTTGATAATACATTTGCATGAATTATAATGATTGCACACATATACTGTATATATGATTGCACACATATACTGTATATATATATATATATATATACAGTATATGTGTGCAATCATATATACAGTATATGTGTGCAATCATTATAATTCATGCAAATGTATTATCAAAAACAGTGGTACTCAAATGAAGGAATAAAACATTGGGCCATCCAAAAGTTTTAGATTTTTTCCATCTTATTCATTTTGTAGTGACTTCTACACTCAAAACTAAAGCATTCAGAGCCACTGTCACTTAATTAAGAATGAACAAATGAACTTATTTAATAAGTGGGTTCAATCAGGGCACATCAATTGTGATCAAACTGTCCAGTGTTATGGATGTCAGTATTCATATAACACTACTATTTTTTGTTGTTAAAGTGTCTAAGCTTAATGATTTAATTTAATTAGACAATGCTTTTTGATTACTAAAATTTTACTTAACCATTAAAACAAAATCCAGAAAAATTATAACAGAAAATTTATTTAAACTGAAAAAATTTTTTTTGAATTGAATTTGGAAAAAAATACAACTTATTTCATGGGGCCATAAGGAAGCATATTTCTACACAAGTACGCAATAAAAATATAAGTTAAAACTAATAACGTAAAACATCTAAACATTTCTAACCTTAAACATGAGAAAAGAAAATATGCAATATCACCTTTAGATTTTGGAACAAGTTCCCCACAGTTGAGCACTTTGACCTCGGCGTAGGGTCGGCTGTTGGTATCTGTCTTCTGACTCTCGATCATCCGGATCACCTCCTGGCCGGAGATCACCTGACCAAACACCACATGAATTCTGGGGAAAAAAGCAACAAAACCTGTTAAACACTGCAGAAGATATTTATGTTACCTAGGAGTTTATCAAAAATTACTAGTTGGTACATTACATTGTGCTGCACACTTACCCGTCCAAGTGAGGAGTTGGTTTTGTAGTTCTATGGTCAGGGACACAAAACAGTGAGGCAGAATGTAAATATAAATCTAACGAACACAAAAACAGTGATTAATGCACACCATAAATCGATCCGAGTCATTATCACTTGCAGTTCATAACTAGATCAAGACCAAACTAATGCACTGAGGACATAAACATTTATTCTACATCAAGGTAGGGCTGGACGATATGGCCAAAATTGATATCACGATATATTTCTTAATTTCGGTCGATACGATATAATTCCGATATCGATATGAACACTATTTATCTGAAATAGCAATCTTTTGTAACATTATAAATGCCTTTATCCTCACTTTTGATCAATTTTAAGCATCCTTGCTAAATAAAAGTATTAATTTCTATAATTTCTTCCCCAAAAAACAACAACAAGAAAAAAAAATTCTACTGACTTCAAGCTTTTGAATTGTATAGTGTATAATGTTACAAAAGCTTTTTATTTCAGATAAATGCTGATCTTTTGATCTTTCTATTCATCAAAGAATCGTATATCGAAATATCGGAAATGTGTTTAAAAATCATATCACCGTTATTGAAAATAATTATATCGCGATACATTGTCCAGCCCTACATCAAGGCTGCAAAAAAGAAGATGATGGTAGTTTTCAAAGAGAATGGTACAATCCACTATCCAACAGGTCAGTAGTGACGCCCCCTAAAGCAGGGTATCTGCAGGATTTTTAGGCTCAAACTTAAGATTTTTTACCTGCACAAATAAAATTAATACCATATGAGCGGGGCAATGTCTATAGTAACATATTAAACTGTAAAAAGCATGATTTACAGGTCAGATACAGGTTTTCACAATAACAACAAAGTTTTATAAAATGATAAAGCTGTAAAGAAGCACGTATTCTGGACTCACATAAAGAACTGTGAGCCATTGGTGTCCTTCCCTCTGTTTGCCATCGACAGCAGGAACTCTTTGGTATGTTTCATTGAGAAGCTCTCATCTAGACAAAAAAATAAAATGACCGAATATTGAAATCAGTGTTGTTATTGGTAACTAAAACGATTAAAAAGTGTTTAAATACACCTAAAATTAAACTAAAAGGACTTATAAGAAAAAAAACGTACTTAGAAATATTGCTATGGCAACTAGCTGAAGTTGAAGTTCTAAAATTACTACAAAAATTAAAGCTAAATAGAAATTTGAAAAAAAAAAAAAACAACTAATAAAATTGACAAAAGCACAAAACTTAAAATAAAAACTAATAATACAGTAATACAAGCTAATTCAATAATATTATTAAAAACAATAAATGTATAAATAATACTAAAATGATGTAGAAACGGTTTCATGTTGACCCTTGAAGTCTGTGATTTAGGAACCTGGTTAACCAAGTCAATGAAGAGTCATCTTAAAACGATTTACAAATTGGACATCACTGTGGAACTTCAAAAAATAAAAAAAATAAAAACTGCAATATTTTATTAATATGCACATGCTTATGAAGTGGAAAAAAGGACACTCACCTTCAAAGAAACCTCCATATATAGATTCACCACCTCTGCCATTTCCTGTTAAGGCAAACATTTCTGTCAAACGTCATCGCCCATAGGATATACATAATAAAAAAATAGCAAAAGACAGAAGTACCTTCACTGAAGTCTCCTCCTTGTATCATAAAGTCCTTCACTATCCTGTGAAACAGACTTCCTTTATAGTGCAAGGGTTTCTGGGTAGTCTTGCCAATTCCTTTCTCACCTGGAGACAAAAAACCCCACAATGCATAAACACAGACTTTACTGCATTAAACGTTTTGAACCTAATTAGCTGTATTGTTAAAATTAAGGTTCCTCTGACTAAAAAGAAAAAATTAAATTACTCAAGTAATTTTAAATAAATAAATTATAAAATATAAATATATAGAGATCAGGGGTGTGCGATATATATCGTCTGCGATAATATCGTAATTGTTGTCTTAACGATGTGCGATTTGACATTATCGAGTATTTTGCAAAAACCATTCAAAACATCCCTACAGAGCGTACATTACGTGAAAGGATATCAGTATGTCATATTGCTAGTGTAGCAAGTCCTCCAAGTCAATTATCGTTCATGTTATTTTCCTGCCTAACGTTACTCTAATTGAGCGTCAATATCAGTGTTGGCACTTTCACTTTCAGCAGAATAGCACATTAAAGCATATGAACATGTCTCATAAGTCTATTCGACGTTTTTTTATGTTACCTTTGAGATCGTAAATAGCTTTAGAATAAAACGACACTCGGATGTTTATTTTCGTGCTGCTGCTTGTGTTCTCCGAGTCTCCCTGCACTCAGCTAAGCTAGTGCTAAAAACACACGAGAAATCATCAACAGCAGCACACCTTGAGTATCCGTATTTGTTTAAACTGCATATTTATCGAATTAGCTTTAAGAAATCGGATAATTGGTTCTATTTGCTCATACCCGCGCTAAAATCGCAGCGTTTTGCCTTTTAATGATTGAATGACTAGCATGCTAACGTGCTACATGTGTCAGTTATGTTGAGATTTTTATTTCGTTCTTCCCTTTTTACAAGTCCTACTGAAAAGTAATTTTTATGTCTTTGACAGGAAGTATAACTTACATGCTTGAATCAATTTAAACCAATGCTACCAAAACGAAGAGGACATTAACAACATCGAGTGTCGTTCTGGTGTCCTCGCCGCGCGCGCAGGTCTGTAAAGATGGCGCCGTGACGATCAGCGGTGCATTCTGGGTAAAAACATACACCGCCTGAACCAGAGACTACGGAAGCTTAAAGCGGTCAAAAATCAAATGGGATTTGGAGTTCATTTTCGTTTGAGTTTCATTATACAGATCAGTGGTTTCATCATATACAGTGGAGATCAAAATTAAAAAACAACCTACGATGTCCTAAATTTCAAGGTCACTGCTTAGTCCTATTTGAAGTTATCCTAAGGAGTAGGAGGGTAGTTTTTAAGCATATTTCATAAATTAATTGTATTCTGAAGCACAGTATAAGAAACTTGAATGAGATATTTGAAAAGTTCCTGGTGCTAATTTCCTTAATTATATGACAAACCCTAATTTTCAATGACATTGCAAGACGGCGGGCCGCTCTAAGGTGACTGAAACCCTGCAATAGGACGCAGTCCAGATGAAGGCCAAAGGGACGACCCTTCAGCCACTGCAAGAGAAGCTGGTCATTCCAAATCTGATTTCTCGTATATTGCAGCTTTACAATAACACTACTTCAAGTTCCCCAAAAAGGATGGTCATCCACGTAAGACAAATGCGAGAGAAGATCATGCGGAGACTCTCAATGAATCGGTTCAGCACTGCAGCTGGAATTGCTCGCCAGTTCAGCGCTGAACAGGGTAAGGATCTGTCTCGGCACGTTTAAGAGAAGTTGGGCTGAAAGCACACTCAGCAGTGACCAAACCTCTCATCAGCAGAAAGAATCAAAAGGCTAAGTTCACCTTTGCTGAGGAGCATGTTGTGTGGAGAGAGAAGAATTGGTTCAAAGTTCACTTTAGTGATGAGAGCAAGTTTAGTGTATTTGGGTCTGATTGGAAACATTATGTTCGGCATCAAACTGGGGAAATACTGAACCCCGAGTGTGTAAAGAAGTCAGTGAAAGGTGGAGGAGGAAGTGTCATGGTTTGGGGAACGTTTTCTGCAGCATGGAAGGGTGAATGCAAATGTTTATCAGAACCTCCTTCAGCAATAATTTCAGAAAAAAATCAAGTATTTATAGATTGTTCTCTAATTTTGATCTCCACTGTATATAAATGAAATCTTGTGGAAGCTGTTAAAGTTTGTTTACTACTCTCATTTGTTGATGTTGTTGTTTTTTTCTCAGTAAGTTTGGCGTTCATTTGGCGCCACCTACCGGCGTAAACATTAATGTCACTGAATTATTATTATTATTATTATTATTATTATTATTATTGTTATTTCGGTTGACTCAAGTCACTTGAATCGAAATTCTAACCACTCACATAGCATGCAAAAAAAGTGGAGTTTAGAAGCACAAGCGACTATTACTATAGCTGGCAAAAATCCAATAAACACATAAACGTATAGTATTTACGAAAATAAACACATTAAAAACGTAAAAGTTTCGTAGGGTTTAAGTATTGATGGATTTTTTTTTTCAGCGTTCATGACGAAGCGCTTAATCAGTATCCATGGCAACGTGTTGGTGTTTTCTGTAAACCTGACTCTCATCAGCATCTCGCGACGATTATTGAGCTGATCGCTGAGTTAATCGACTGATCGGCTTTTCCTTTAGCGACTGTGATAGTTTAGGTCAGTTTTATTTTGTGCAGTGAAATCTGAACACAAGAACCGTGTCGATATGCCTTGTGTTCATTATAAGTTTCGAAGTAAACTCACTCACGACACGGTCGAGTTTGAAGGCCTTCACATCACTCTGACAGAGTTAAAACGACAAATCATGAGGCGCGAGAGACTGAAGCTCTGTGACCTGCAGCTCAGCAGCGCGCAAACAAATGAGGGTGAGTTCAGCTCCAGATCACAATAAACCAAACTAAACTAAACTCAATTAAACATGTAGAAATAAAACAAAACATGAAGGTGAGTTCAGCTCCAGATCACACTGAACCAAACCAAACCAAACTAAACTCAACTAAACATATAGAACAAAAAAAAACTAATGAAGGTGAGATCAGCTCCAGATCACAATAAACCAAACCAGACTAAACTAAACTTATAGAACAAAAAAAAACTCATGAAGGTGAGATGAGCTCCACATCAAACTAAACTAAACATTTGATGCATGATCAGACAGAACACAAACTAATGCTTTTATGTTCAATAAAAAGTCACATTTATGAATCTACTGCTGTAATGACAAACAATATGTAGAAAAGGGTTTGCATTGGCCTTCATGTTTAATAACTCTCATTGGAAAGGTTCCTTATCAAATATTTGATTCCCATGGTTAATTTTGTACTCTAACATATGGAGCATCAGCGACTGGCTCCTCCAGTATATCACAGATAAACACGTTTGCTATGTTTTATAATGTTACACAGTTTTTGATCAAAATGTCAGGAAAAGCCGTTTGCTTGTTGCGAATCGAAGGTAAGCCCAATTCCACTGAACGGTTTTAAATAATATCTTCATTCTATATGCACTATTGTACAATTTTACCTTACATCTTCTGTATGAATAAACAACACACGCGCTGTATAATTACTGCATCGTTATACAATAAATCTATTATTAATTCCCTGACGATCAAGGCCCTGTGTGTTCATTCTGATTGGGTTTCTGTAGACGAGCGTCTCGTTCATGTCTCTGTGTGTCTCGTTCATGTTTCCAGTCTTCAAACTCAAATCTCTAGACTGACTGACCTCACTATTGTCCTAAATAGCTCATAGTGTCTCGTCTCAGAGGTAAAACTCCTCTTGTGTTCATGTTTATTTCAGCAGCAGGTTGGTGATTCTTCGCCAGTTTCACTGGATCAGCTTCTGAAGGTACTGAAATCAAAGAGAAATACACTCTGCTGCACTGTAAAGAACTTCAGTGTTTGCATTTGAAGTGTCACAATGAAGACAAAAAGTGCTTAATATCAAAACACAGTGTACAGTGAAGATGCTTAAAACGGCAAAACCAAAGTGAGCAAAAATCCCACAATGACAAACACACAAGCAGCTTCTTCAAGGTTCCCATTCAAGATCTCCTCTAAACAGATATACAGACCAGAAGAGACCACATTACTGAGAAACTTTCAGTCCTGCATTGGAGAAACATTGTGAAGCACTGGCTCCAAGCTAAGAAACACAAGCAGCAAAAAAAACAAAAAGTTATATTTTAATAAATATATTTTACATTTGCTGTATTTGCTTGATATTTTTTAGGAACATTTAGTAATAAATATGAATGTATATATTTTGTATAGATTTTATTAATTTAATAAAGGTTATAGAAACAATATCAAATAGTGATGTATTTATTAAAGAAGTGTTACCACTGGGTATATGTGTCACGTTTGCTACTGTGTTGGAGCGCGGAACGAGGAGACGTGGTTTACATCAACAAGGAAGTTTTAATAAAATCAAGGGAACCAGGAAAACACTTTCCTCCATGTTGGTGGGGAGAAACGAATAGGAAAACAAAAGACTTTTTAGACACAGGGAGAAGGGGTGCCGCTTACTGTCACGGTCCGGTATTCTGTCACGTTTGCTACTGTGCTGGAGCGAGGAGCGAGGAACAAGGAGACGTGGAGTAGGCTACATCAACAAGGAAGTTTTAATAAAATCAAGGGAACCAGGAAAACACTCGTAGCTGAGAAGGTAGACATCAACAGACATTCACAATACCGGACGACCAAACTTAGAACAGGGCTCACTATAAATACACAGGAGAGGACTAAAGGATGGGATGACGAGACACACCTGGAACTAATGAAACAATAAACATAATTAGAACAGGAACAGGAAGAACCAAATAAGGGCATGGAAAGACATGGGGAGCAAAACACACACAAAACACGAAACAGAGTCTGACAATATGGAGATACTGTGATAGGTAAACTTGAAAAAAAAGTATATGGCTAGGACTGGCATTGTGACATTGATTTAACTGCAACTTATTAGTATTATTTATTGAAATATGTATGTATGTATCTCAATAAATATGCTGCAGTTAAATTAATGTAATTAGCCAGTCCTAGCCAAAATAAATGGCTTTTTTGTTTTTGCAATCATCAGAGAAAACTGTCTGCTAAAAACGTTGATATGGTTTAAAATAGTTTATTTTACAAAAAATGCACATACATATAATAACCTAGTATTTTTAAAGTATTTTTGAGAGTTTATTTTTATTACTGTATAACAATACAGAAATGCACCTGTTCTTGCTTACATGGTTCTGTCAATCTGTCAGGGTATTAAATGGGAAATGGCTCATGTTCACACACACACACATACACATTTCACATTAACAGTGTTTGTCTAAAATGTAAAAGAAAAAATACTTTAGGGAACCCGAAAGCTTTTTTCACACTTAGTTTTATGAAAAAGGTTTAGTTCCCTTGGCTTCTCATTTTAGACTACATATAAATGACCACAGACAGCTGTGTGCTGAGGTCAAAGGTCACATGACCACAGGGGGGTCACACTTCAAAAAAATTGGTTTGATTTAAAGTTTGGGCATCCTGGCAGCATTCAGACGCATGCCAACGCAGGAAGAGCCGGAAGCGTAGCGCATCTCTCTCAGCATGCCGCTCCATGTCTTTTTGTCTTCTTCATACCTGTGAAAGAAAACAGGTCAATACATAAATTGACTTCCAGTTCTATTCCTGGACTCTTTCTTGGAACTCGACTAATTAATTAAAACTCTTTTTTTCCTTTCAGAACCAGCTGGACACAGAATCGGGATGACTTACTGCCAAACGTCAGTGATCTCAGAGGGCCCGATGTTTTTGTCCTCCAGCTCTACAATAGCAAAGCCACCAATTGCAAAGAGGTTTCCTCCTAAGGTGCTCACGAGATTCACCGAGCTGCGCTCCTGAGGGAACTCTGTGAATGTGTCCCACCTAAGAGCAAATCATATTAATATAATACAATATACATATTTCATTTTTACATGCAGAAGCAGTGAAGAGATGACAAAAAAGACGGATAAGCGCAGGAAGACGACATCTAGAATGGTACATCTCTGTACAGATACAATATTATTGTTTCATATCACAAGCAAACCTGTAAATTGCATAGTATCTATTTACAAAAAATGCACATACATATAATAACCTAGTATTTTTAAAGTATTTTTGAGAGTTTATTTTTATTACTGTATAACAATACAGAAATGCACCTGTTCTTGCTTACATGGTTCTGTCAATCTGTCAGGGTATTAAATGGGAAATGGCTCATGTTCACACACACACACATACACATTTCACATTAACAGTGTTTGTCTAAAATGTAAAAGAAAAAATACTTTAGGGAACCCGAAAGCTTTTTTCACACTTAGTTTTATGAAAAAGGTTTAGTTCCCTTGGCTTCTCATTTTAGACTACATATAAATGACCACAGACAGCTGTGTGCTGAGGTCAAAGGTCACATGACCACAGGGGGGTCACACTTCAAAAAAATTGGTTTGATTTAAAGTTTGGGCATCCTGGCAGCATTCAGACGCATGCCAACGCAGGAAGAGCCGGAAGCGTAGCGCATCTCTCTCAGCATGCCGCTCCATGTCTTTTTGTCTTCTTCATACCTGTGAAAGAAAACAGGTCAATACATAAACTGACTTCCAGTTCTATTCCTGGACTCTTTCTTGGAACTCGACTAATTAATTAAAACTCTTTTTTTCCTTTCAGAACCAGCTGGACACAGAATCGGGATGACTTACTGCCAAACGTCAGTGATCTCAGAGGGCCCGATGTTTTTGTCCTCCAGCTCTACAATAGCAAAGCCACCAATTGCAAAGAGGTTTCCTCCTAAGGTGCTCACGAGATTCACCGAGCTGCGCTCCTGAGGGAACTCTGTGAATGTGTCCCACCTAAGAGCAAATCATATTAATATAATACAATATACATATTTCATTTTTACATGCAGAAGCAGTGAAGAGATGACAAAAAAGGATGGATAAGCGCAGGAAGACAACATCTATAATGGTATATCTCTGTACATATACAATATTATCGTTTCATATCACAAGCAAACCTGTAAATTGCATAGTATCTATTTTGTTTATTAGTTGTTATTGTTAGCTAAATCTAAAACTATTAAAAATGTTCATTAATTTAAATAAAGCTGAAATAAAATAAAATATTGCATGAAAAATGTAAGAAAACAAAATTAGAAATGTTGCTTTGGCATATAAGTGAAATAAAATAAGTATTAAAATGACTAAAACTAAAAGTTAAATAAAAATAAATAAAATCTAAAGTACTAAAATGACTAAAATTGAGATAAAAATAAATGGAAAATAAATAGAAATATTGAAAATAATAATGACAAAAGCACATTAAAAAATACAAAAAATTAAACAAAAATTAAATTAAAAATTAGAACTATATAAATAAAAGCCAGTTCAAAATATTTTATAAATACTTTAATAATATATAAATAACAATGGTGAGAAATCATACTTGTTTGTGCCAAAATCGTAGACTTCAGATAAAGCCGTGAGTCCTTCCTCATTCACTCCCCCAGTTACGATGATTTTCCCCTTATGAACTATGGCACCAAACATCGCTCTGGGCGTCTTCATAGCAGCCAGTTCTCGCCATTCTGACTGCTTGTGGTTGTACACAAACATTTTATTGATAGCTTTGCTGTGAGAGAGAAAAGAGAGATTTATTTACTTTTATATTTTTTTAATCAAATAATTTACAGTGCACCAAATGATGTCGACTTTCAATATGAAATCAAAACTGACCTTATGTACAGTACATTCTTAAAGCACATTCTTGGAGTTATTGTGAAAAATCCATTGGTTCACATTATTTTAAATAAAAATATTGCTTTGTAATCTTTCTTTAAAAAGTAGTAACTTGTGCTCCAGCTCAGTCTGACTTTTAAAGGGGCTGTTCTTCATATTTAGGTACATATACAATGTATAATTGTATAATTTTCTATTATTATTTATTTATATCAAGATAAACTTAAGCCACTCGTTTCAAACATGCAGAGCTGTAGGTGCTACACACAGGCAGGAACAGTGCACAGTTGGGCAGGTTTCCTTTACTTTTTACTAGTTTTTTGGTGTTTAGTAATAGTAGTAACTAAGCTGCTCTATTTCAATAAATGCTTTGTTAGGACTGAAGAGGAAGAGGATGTTTCATCAAGCTGTTTTATCTGAAAAGATGAATACGTCATTGGTTCCTCATTATAAGAGCCCTTTAAATGTCACATTGTACAGAGGATTTTTGAGGAACTTTGATGGATCACAGACAGCTGCAAACTATACCATATGTTCCTGAGCACCACTGATCTCAGTTACACACACACACACACACACACACACACACACACACACACACTTACTTGTCATCTGTCTTTCCTCCAATGCAGTACACCAGGTTGTTATGTGAGACAACTGAATGGCCGTGAATACGCAGAGGAAGTTTCTTGGTCTCGTGCCATTTCATCTTTCTGCAATGACATGAAATACTATTGAAGCCACACATCCGAGCCAGCAGTCAAGTGTGAAGAGCAGTATCAGCAGTTGGACAGACAAAGCTTTTGAATTCATACTCAGTGTCATAACACATGACGGAGTCGAGGGACTCGTTGGTCTGCAGGTCTTTGCCAGCGATGGCGAACAGCAGGTTTGCACATTCACCCATACTGAACAGGCATCGAGGGCTGGGCATAGGTGGCATTGCCCTCCAATCAGCAGCAATACTGTCCAGCTGGATAAGATAGAATAGTTTTAAAATTACAAATAAGTTCCATAATACTTTACAGTATGGTACAACTTATTAACATTAGTGTAGATATCCGGAACTAACAACAAACAACTATTTTTTACTGAATTTATTCATCTAGATTCATGTTCATTTATAAATATAGGCTAATATTGTTTACATAGTTTAAGTTTTATTGTCGCAAAATGTTACTACATTATCGCCCCGCTCTTTAAGTAAAGTTGGATATATCTGCATACATACAGTATAATTGCGCAGGGGAATATATACTACATAGCAAATCTGCTAGATCTCTTATATTGTCTCGAAGGTTGAACTATATTATCACCCAGCTTTAATCTGCTAAATGCATAAGGTACGAAGATATTAAGACATTATTAACATCTCGATATTTTGTAAAGCTGCTTTTAAACCATGTTGAAAGCACTATACAAATTAAATTAACGACATGCATAGTTAATTCATATTTCTTTATAATAATTCATGTTAATTTATATAACTTTAGATAATTATAATGCATTAGTATATGTTGAATATACAATTAACCTAAACACTGTAAAAGCACTGATCATTGTTAGTTCATGTTATCAAATTGAAATGTATTGTAAAGTGTTGCCATTACCATAAATTAAGCTCAATTCAGATACTCTAAATAGAGGATTGAAGATAACTTTAACCTGTGAAATATCTAGGAAATTGATTAAAGTTTGCAGATTAAAGTTATTTTATTTTAAAGTTCCATGAAAAGACCAAAAATATGGATTACCATGCTGGTCCTGGTCTAGCAAGTGGACCAGCATGATCTTCTTGGCGAAGACCATTTTGTAAAGGTAGTTTAAGAAACCTAGTGTGGTTACCATCACACCAGCACCTAGTTTTTAAAGTAATTTTGTACCTGGTAGAAGTAGCACTGCAGAGGAGACTCTTTGCTGTCTTCATCGACAAACAATGCATTTAAAGATTAATACTTCCTGGTTAAACAGTAATTAGGGTCATTACAGTGCATTGACAATCATAAAAACATGGGATTTCATGTTTTTCCAACTCTATCAAATGGTTCTAGAATGATCTCAGGGCTCAGAGGAGAGCGCCAGTCACACTAGAGACACTATTACTAAAATTAAAACTGACAGAAAGGTTTTGGGGGAAGGAGACGTGTGTAATTTAAGTCAAAGCATTAGGGACATATGTGTGAGACTGTTAAAGAGGAAGTATGAGGAGATATTAATGACAAGCACGAGTGAAAAAGATACCAGTTTAATTGCTAGAGGTTAGCTGAGGTTTATTTAGCATTTAGGTTTTTATTTTCGATGCGGTTTTCTCAGAAGTTTGGAGTTGATTGTATTGGAGCCCTACTACTGTATAATAAGGATAAATATACATGAACAAAAATGGCAGGATTCAGGTAATGCACGTCCAGTACTTCCACTGAGATGAATGGGAATGCTAAGGGATTGCTTTCTCAGGTATTATGGACATCCTTAGACGTCACAATATCATAATACTATACCTTCATTTCTCTCCAAGAGATGGCAGTGTGCAACCTCAAAGTCACTCACCAATGATAAAGAGCTGGTTCTTCTTGGTGCAGAGACTCACGTGGTTCTTCGGCAGCTGCTCTGCCATGGCAGCCAGAAAACACTCATTCTCGGCCACGTCGTACGCCACAGCAGCCGTGTCATTGATCATGAGGATCAGGTCTCGTCCATACATCCCCAGTCTACGATTATCGTTCAAGTAACCCGGCAGCAGCTCCTCTTCCTCCTCTGCTCCGGCCTCTCCGTTCACCTCTCCTTCCTTCTTCTCTTTGGGTTTCTTCTCGGGGAGTTTTCCTCCGAAGACGTCTTTGATGACTTGCAGCTTCTTCAAGAGTTCTGGATCTGCCTTGATGATGTCATCGGTCTCGACTTTCTCCCGGAAGTACTTCTCCGGAAGAAGGCGGAAACGGATGCACTCGAACGCTTCGCCCAGATTCTTGGCGCGCTTGGCCTTGTCGCTGCGCACCCACTTCATCACCGACTCAAACACGACCTCCTCCTTCTCCACGTTAAGCGTATCTCCACCAATCAGGGCCAAGAGCTCGTGAGGTGCCAGCTGAAGGAACTCCTCCTCGGCCGCCACGGTTTCAAAGCGGTCAGCGATGAAATCGCGTGCTGCTATGGCGAGCCTGGGAACGCCGAGGACCAGGCCGAGCCTGAAGACGGCAAGACAATTAGACAGCGACAGCTTCTTCTGGAGATAGTTCACACATACTGTAAACACTGAGGGAATCTGGAAACGGTTCGCCACTGCAAAGATCTCCTGAACGTTGTCGTCCGTCAAGTCGATCTCAGCGGAATACAGATACTGGATGATCATATCCATGATATTGGGATCAACGTCGTCCAGAACTACTTCCTTGCTGCTTTCCTTCTCCTTGCCGTCCTCGGAGAAGAAGAGCTCTCTGAAGTAAGGACTACAGGCGGCCATGATCAGGCGATGGCAGGGAAAGCAGCGGTCGCCAATTTTCAAAGTGCAGTCCACAAACTTGTTCTCATTCAGAAGTTCCTTCAGTCCATCCTGAAGCAAGGTGCTCTGGAACCATTATAACACTATAATAACCAGCACAAATCTTTCTTGAGCTGAACATAAAATACAGCGTGATTTAGTGAACATGAAATTGCAGAAAATCTGGATTTGTTGACAGTGTAACAGCCAGGCCATTTATCTACATACAAAATATTTTATTACCAAAAGTACAAGATACAAAATGACAAGCTTTATTACATTGATTCCAACAACATTAGTTTTCAAAATCAAGACTACATTTCATTTATTACATTAATGTCAGTTCAATGAATGTTGTGTAACTATGACAGTGTACAATATTACAGTATTGCTTATTCACAGTTCTGAAGGTTGTGATATGAAAGTACTGTGTTTTATCAATTAGCTACTCTCAATGAAATGCCCTGTCCTACCAATTTTTCATATACTTTGTGTATTTCAGTGCAGGTCCGTTGTATTGGAGTGTGAGGAATTACAGACAAAGGGAAATGTATCCATAACGGATATCAGCCTCCTAAATGCAAAGAAAAGAGTGTGACTATATGGCAGAAACTGGTGTCCATTTTCATTTTCAGTAATTTTTTACCAGGGATAAGTTAAATTCAAATGTGCATTTTACCTGCTCTCACGACAACACATGTCTTTTTGCAATCTTCTTCTGTGTCAAAGCGGTTCCGGTTCCCGTCACAGCCTCCGTACCAGAACTGCGCGCAGGCATTGGCCTGCCGGTCGTAGTACCAGCGAATGTTATAGTCCCGACAAGGGCCCTGATCCAGGAGCAGCTCACAACGGGGGTCCAGAGATACAACCTCTGAAAACAGATTTAAAAAAAAAGATTGACATATTTCAGATCTGGTCTGGTGAACAACATTTTCAGATATTTCACTAAGTTACTTGCTTTTTCAACTATAGAGTTTTTTTTGTTGTTCATCAGACATTTCAATAAATCAAAAGACTGCAGATGATATAGGCAATTTGGTGACAAGATGATCTGGAATGCATGTGATATCACACATCCTGTGCATGCATGTGCAGCAGACTTTGCACTTTTAAATAAGTAAAAAAAAAAAATTTAAAAAAAAGATGCAAGTAAATGTCATAAAATTAACAAAATGCTTTATTTGTAATCCTTTGTAGTAATTTTCTAGTAATGTTTCCTAAAAAATGAATGAGTATCTATGAAATCAGGGATTTGAAGAATGTACACTGCCATTCAAAAGTTTGTAGTTGGTAAGATTTTTTATTTTTTTTGAAAGAAGTCTCTTATGCTCACTAAGGCTGCATTTATTTGATCAAAGATACAGAAAACTTCAAGATGGGAATTGACGGACAAGAGAAGAAAAAGGGGAGAAGGTGGCTACAGGTCTGCTCGCCACACCGGCCGGGCTGGAAAAGGACAGAGTGCTGAAAAGATTCCCAGAGTGAAGGGGCTGTTATTTAATCCTGCCATTCTAAATATAACCCTCCCGCTCTTGTCCACCCCCACTGCCTCTCTCATCCCTCAATGCTAGTTGTGAAGAAGGAGATCCCAATGTGATGGCCAGCCTAGACGTC
>NW_015647431.1:1402568-1423190 GCF_001515625.1 Sinocyclocheilus rhinocerous
TTCCTCATTACCTCATTATAACACTATAATAACCAGCACAAATCTTTCTTGAGCTGAACATAAAATACAGCGTGATTTAGTGAACATGAAATTGCAGAAAATCTGGATTTGTTGACAGTGTAACAGCCAGGCCATTTATCTACATACAAAATATTTTATTACCAAAAGTACAAGATACAAAATGACAAGCTTTATTACATTGATTCCAACAACATTAGTTTTCAAAATCAAGACTACATTTCATTTATTACATTAATGTCAGTTCAATGAATGTTGTGTAACTATGACAGTGTACAATATTACAGTATTGCTTATTCACAGTTCTGAAGGTTGTGATATGAAAGTACTGTGTTTTATCAATTAGCTACTCTCAATGAAATGCCCTGTCCTACCAATTTTTCATATACTTTGTGTATTTCAGTGCAGGTCCGTTGTATTGGAGTGTGAGGAATTACAGACAAAGGGAAATGTATCCATAACGGATATCAGCCTCCTAAATGCAAAGAAAAGAGTGTGACTATATGGCAGAAACTGGTGTCCATTTTCATTTTCAGTAATTTTTTACCAGGGATAAGTTAAATTCAAATGTGCATTTTACCTGCTCTCACGACAACACATGTCTTTTTGCAATCTTCTTCTGTGTCAAAGCGGTTCCGGTTCCCGTCACAGCCTCCGTACCAGAACTGCGCGCAGGCATTGGCCTGCCGGTCGTAGTACCAGCGAATGTTATAGTCCCGACAAGGGCCCTGATCCAGGAGCAGCTCACAACGGGGGTCCAGAGATACAACCTCTGAAAACAGATTTAAAAAAAAAGATTGACATATTTCAGATCTGGTCTGGTGAACAACATTTTCAGATATTTCACTAAGTTACTTGCTTTTTCAACTATAGAGTTTTTTTTGTTGTTCATCAGACATTTCAATAAATCAAAAGACTGCAGATGATATAGGCAATTTGGTGACAAGATGATCTGGAATGCATGTGATATCACACATCCTGTGCATGCATGTGCAGCAGACTTTGCACTTTTAAATAAGTAAAAAAAAAAAATTTAAAAAAAAGATGCAAGTAAATGTCATAAAATTAACAAAATGCTTTATTTGTAATCCTTTGTAGTAATTTTCTAGTAATGTTTCCTAAAAAATGAATGAGTATCTATGAAATCAGGGATTTGAAGAATGTACACTGCCATTCAAAAGTTTGTAGTTGGTAAGATTTTTTATTTTTTTTGAAAGAAGTCTCTTATGCTCACTAAGGCTGCATTTATTTGATCAAAGATACAGAAAACTGATACTATTTAAAATAAATGTTCTA
Source organism: Sinocyclocheilus rhinocerous (assembly GCF_001515625.1). NCBI lineage: Eukaryota > Metazoa > Chordata > Actinopteri > Cypriniformes > Cyprinidae > Sinocyclocheilus > Sinocyclocheilus rhinocerous. The sequence continues at coordinate 1,403,883 of NW_015647431.1, forward strand.
TTGTAATATGCATATTTTAAAATGTAATTTATTTCTGTGATCAAAGCTGCATTTTCAGCATCTCATCCCTCAATGCTAGTTGTGAAGAAGGAGATCCCAATGTGATGGCCAGCCTAGACGTCGGCTGTCACATAAAGCTCTGAGGAGACCTGTGAGTCTGCAAGTTTTACCAATCCCAATGTATTCTTCTATACTTTGTCTGCAAGTTTTTATGCAAGTGTCTTTGAGTTCAGTTCCCCACATAAACGAAGGGTTCGCTAGCAGTGTTTGAAGACAGCTGCGACTACAACAGGTGATGAGCCATTTTCAACTGCCTCAACCACTTGGTGTCTTGAGTCAAACTTTATTACTCATATGTCAGATCCTGGGAGGACACGAATCTGTAGCTGGATATATTTGTGCACTCTCAGAAAATAGAGCAAAAACTGTACCTTTAGGGGTACAAAGAGTACAAATCACCCTCAAAGGGACATCTTTGTATCTAATTTACCAATAAAAGGTTCGTAGTAGTACCTTAAGGGTTCATTTCACAGCTCTAATATGTACCCTTTAGGGGTCGATAAGGTCCAAAGTTGTCCTTTTAAGGCTACTAGTCTTCAGTGTCACATGATCCTTCAGAAATCCTTCTAATATGCTGTTGAAAACAGTTGTGCTGCTTGCTGTTTTTTTGCAGAAGCCGTGATACTTTTTTCAAGTAAAAAAAAATATTTTGTAACAATATTTAAGTCATTACTGTCACTTTTGATTTATTTAATGCATCTTTGCTGAATACAAGCATTCACTTCTTTAACTAATTAAGAGAAATCTTACTGATCCCTAACTTTTGAACAGTAGTGTATTGTGTCGTGTATTTGTTAATGTGTTTTGTTTTACCTTTAGGCAATGGTGGTCGTGGTGCTGGTATATACCGCACTGAGGTTGAGGTGTTCACAGTTGATGTTGATGATGATGATGTTGTCCCTGATGAAGGCCTGCTGTGTGTGGATGTCCCAGTGACTGTTGGAGTATCTCCTCTACCGCTGCTCTGTTCTGAAGTGTTTGTGTCTGGTGTCTCAGGTACCCGCTCATCCTCCTGAGAGAACATTAGAAACTCTAAAAATACTCAAAACAAAATCAAAGTTGAGCGCAAGTAAAAATTCCATTCATTATTTTTATTACTAAACCAAAGCAAGAAAGCGGGTGGTCACTGTTGAGACCATCAGTGCACTAACCTCAGTAATGTCTGGACCAGCTGTTGGAGCAAACGTGTCTCCTCTCCCGCTCTCATGAGGGACAGTGTTCATCCCAGAGTGTGTTCTCGTGTTCTGTCTGTGGCCTTCATTTATGTTTGTGCCATAATTGTCCCTGCCATTACCATTGATGCGGTTGCCATTAATACCATATCCGTTTTCAAAACCATTAATGCGACTGAAGATAAGTGCTCCGTTTTCATCCTCACAGAGCTGATTGACCAGTTTGGACTCCAGAGCTGTGCATTAAAAAGAGAGAAAAGCAATATTAGATATTTAATTCTACCCAAATGTAAACATCTGATCAATTCCAGATTAAGCCAATCATTTGGATTTATTGAAATAAATAAACAAATAATTAAATAAATATAGTATATGATCATATATACAATTGTAATAATGAATGGCAATTGTATTGTAATAAATCAAAAGTAAATTTAACTTTAATTATTCAGGCTTTTTAAGGTATAACTGCTGCACCAAAGACTTTAGATGTTGAAGTGCAGTTATGATCATACAAAATGCAAATATTTAGCATATTTAATGTATTCAAGTTTGTGTAAAATGCATAAAGTTTGTTTAAAAATGACTTTTTAGCAGTGCAATCAAATAGTGAGTCAAGATAAAAAGGGATATAAAAAAACAAAACAAAACAAAAAAACATGCCCCTGCTGGTAGATGCCATAAATACACCATTTTGTGAGAAAAAACATCTTGCACATATTGAAGGTTATTTGCATACCTCCATATGTATCGCATGCAAACATAAGTATAAGTATACAGCCTCAAGTTTGCTGTATCTGTTACCTGGCAAGGTGTTGAAGTGGTCTATGTAGAACATGTGCTCACTGTCAGGGTCCGACGCAATGAGATTGAGCTCCTGGAGAAACTCTTCCTGTGTCGGATCACTAATGTTAACAATCCCCAGAGCGTACATCTCAATGTTAGCTGCATGCGCCTCCCTGACAGCGATTTCCAGCTTCACAGGCTCCCGTTTATCCGTTTGTCCGTCTGTGATGACAATGGCAACCTTCCTGACCCCCGTCCTTGCACTGTAAAACGCTTCCTGAGTTGCTTTGCGGATGGCAGAGCCGGTGTATGTTCCCTCGCCTATGTAGTGAACCCTGCGTATCGCTTGTTTGACATCTTGTTTGGTCATGTAGCGAGCGAGGTTGAACTCAAGCTGGACCTCTAAGCTGTACAAAACGAGACCGACTCGGGTGGCATTACGCCCCACGGTGAGTCTGTCGACTAGAGCGGCCACAAAGTCCTTGATGATCTCAAAGTTTTCAGGCCCGACGCTTTCAGAGCTGTCAATCACAAACGCCAGCTCCATGGGACGCTCTTTACACTTGACTCCGCAACCTGATAGACAATACAGGACATTTCATGAACTTTACACACTACCATTCAAAAGTGGGGTGAGTAAAATGTTTCTAAAATAATTAATGCTTTTATTTACGATCCATTAAATTGATTAAAAGTGACAATATCAATTTATAATGTTCAAGATTTCTATTCCAAATCAATGCTGTTCTTTTAAACTTTCTATTCATTAAAAATATTGAAAAAATGTATCACAGTTTCCACAAAAATATAGAAATGTTTCTTGATCATGTGACACTGAAGACTGGAGTAATGATGCTGAAAATTCAGCTTTGCATCACAGAAATAAATTACATTTTAAAATGTATTACAATAGAAAACTGTTATTTTAAACTGCAAAATTGTTTCACAATATTACTGTTTTTCCAGTATTTTTGATCAAATAAATGCAGTCCTGGTGAGCAGGAGAGACTTCAATTAGAAAACATTTTTAAAAATCTTACAGACCCCAAACTTTTGAACAGTATATAAAGCAAATTATGTTCAACTGTAATGTGGGATACACATACCACAAATCTCCCTGATCATTCTGATTATCTCGTCCCTCTAAAAAAAAACAAAAAAACTTAATATGCGAGTCGTTTGAAATGCATACAGTATATGCATAAAATGCATATTATGATTTGAATGATGTAGTATGACGTGAAAGATGTAAAAGACACACCGTTAGTCCAGATTCTCCTTTAAATCCTGGTCTACCCTGAAAAAAGTGAGTTAGTGAGTTATAGTACATCTCAATATATACAGAAAAAGGGAAATTACATCACTGAGATATTTTATAAACATAAATTGCTTTAAACATAGTTTGCTTTAAATAATGGTGAGAAGCTCTTACTGATTTCTGTTGTTCTTAAATGTTTCAGTTTTACAAAAAAATTTTAAACACTTTTTTTATGCATTTTATTGGGATGTGTATTTCATTGCATGCTATTGAACCAAATGATTTATTTCATTGCACATGACCACATTTTAACAAATTACCTTGCTGTTTACTATTTAGGCTGCATCCGATATGAAATAGAAACTCATATACATTATGACTGATTTGAAATGCTCCACACAGGCAGCAACTCTGTCAATGCTGAGGGTAATTTACTAACTGTTTGTCCAGGAACGCCAGGATCTCCCATATCACCTTTAACCCCCTTCATCCCTCTCTCGCCCAGACCTCCACGATCCCCCTGAAAAACACAAATGGGCTTCATATTAAACTATACGAATATTCAATCACAACACAGATTATATAACAAAACCTGAGACCTTTGACCCGGGCATTCCTTCTCCAGGAGGTCCTCTTGGCCCGCTCACACCCTGTGACCCCTGATCACCCTGCAACAGTGTATAAGATATGCTGATGGGTTTGAAAGCATATATATGTGTGTTCAAATCTTTATGATTTGTTTATGCCAGTGTCCCACCTTTGGACCCTGTAGGCCTTGTCCAGGTGGCCCAGTAGGTCCAGGAGGTCCTGGTCTTCCCATGTTGCCCTGGTTTGTTCAGAGACATTAGTATTAACACAAGTCAAGGGTAAAACACGTTCAGATTCATTGGTGCTGAGATAAAAGCAGCACTGAGACATCTGGAATGACGTTTAGGTTACTGGATTACATTATCCGGATTTGCTGGACATATGTAGAAGATTTGGAGCAAGTGTGTGTGCGTATCTTGTGGTGAATATACGATCATCACAGATATAGTACTATGATAAATGTGGTGTTAAGGTGTTAAGCCTTTGAGGAATGTCACGTATTCTATGGGAAGTTCATTCAGGGAGACAGATATTAGAAGAAATACTTTACAGATATTATCAAGTGATAACATTAGATGCCATTTATTTAAAAAAAAATAGCAAAACACACATTTTAACCTAAAAGTTTCAAATCATTATTATTAATTATGGGAACAATCAGCCACATTTGTACAATTTTTTTTGTACTATACCAAAACTCTACCATTCAAATGTTTGGGATTGGTAAGATGTTTTGGTTTTTGAAAGAAGTCTCTCCTGCTTACAAAGGCTGCATTTATTTGATCAAAAACACAGTAAAAACTGTAATAATGTGAAATATCATTAAAATTTTAAGTAACACTTTTATATTTTGTAAAATGTAATTTATTTCTATGATGCAAAGCTGAATTTTCAGCATCAGTCTTCAGTGTCACATGATCCTTCAGAAATAATTCTAATATTCTGATTTGCTGCTCAAGAAACATTTACTATTATTATCCTTGCTGAAAACAGTTGTTATGCTTAATATTTTTGTGGAAACTGTCATGCATTTGTTTTCTCCGAATTCTCTGATGAATAGAAAGTTTATTTGAAAATCTTCTGTAACATTATAAATGTCTTCACTGTCACTTTTGATTAATTTGTTGTGGCTTTGCTGAATAAAAAACTTTTGAATGGTAAATAATATTTTATATTTAATATTTTAAATGCTTTTCATATGATATGTTCATCAACACACAGAAATATTTTTACTTTTGTATTATGGTGAGGAGTTCTTGCTGATATCCACTCTTAAATGTGTAATTATTTACCTTTTACTGTTGCTTATTTAATTGCATGCCACCATATCATTTTTACTTTTATTATACTCCATCTTACCCATCTCAGTCTGAAATCTTATGGCACAATGGGAGAGGATCTAATGCAAGAATGCACTAAATCAAAGCTAAGAAGATCTGAATGAGATTGACAAGGGCTAAATCAAGATATAATATCTGTCTGCGTTTGATGACGTACAGGAAGTCCTTGTAGTCCTTCGCCTGGAGGTCCAGGTGAGCCCGGTAAACCTCTGAAGCCAATATCACCCTGAGACACAGTCATGATGAAATACCTGTGTTTACACACCATTTGATCATAATATTCATATACAGGTGATCTGCTTTAGGGTGACACATAAGAACAGTCCTACCTTTGGTCCAGGTATTCCTATGCCCTCTGGACCAGGTTCTCCTGGAAGACCTGGAAGACCAGGAGGCCCCTGTAAACATCAACAACAAAATATGACTTCATGGTGAATTATGAGAACCTCACTACAGAATGATGTCATAATCATGAATGGATTTTAATGTGGAGGTTTTTAACGCACTGAGGGACCAGGATAGCCGTCCCCTTTTGGTCCACTTAGACCAGGAGGACCTGGGTCACCACGATCACCCTGAGAAACAAAGCATGAGCAAATCCATTGATGCTTAATCAAGACTGACAACATGGATTCATAGCATGTGTTTATTTTACAGTCTTAATAATAATTAAGAATTAAATGAACCTTTGGCCCAGGAAGTCCATATCCCGTCTCTCCTACTGGACCAGATGGACCTGGCGGGCCGAAATCACCCTACAATGAGACAATACAATGCTTTTTTTACAGACACACTGTGCATTTGAAAGGTTTTTTGCATATATTGTGGGGTTCAAAAGTCAGAAAGTGACTTGTGAAAACTAGCTTTTCTTCATTTTATATTAAAAATACCCCAAATTTCGTTTATTTCCATATTGCAATAGAAAAGCTTTTACTTTTGGCCCTGTTATGGTACGTCCCGGTAGTCCAGGTAATCCCGGGCGCCCAGGGGTGCCAGGCTCTCCCTACAAAGAGATTAATAAAGAACAGAAGGAATTTTTATATAATATGTTATATAATGTCTATGTAGCAAAAATCGAAATATTCCAGATTCACCAATGAGAGCACTCACCTTTGACCCTGAGGGTCCAGCTATTCCTGGTGGCCCTGCTAACCCACGGATTCCCCGCTGACCCTGATCACCCTAAACAACATCACATTAACAAAACACTACATCAATAAGCATCAAGTTGGTGTTCACAGTTAAAGACCCCATTGAAACACAAATTAAGAAGATTGACATGTATGGAAATCTCACCCTCAAAACTTCAATTTTCATTTAATGGCTCTTTAAGATGATTTTAGAAAGTTAAACATGTGAGAAAACATGTGAGAAAAGTGAAAGAGATACTTTTTCACCCTGGATGCCCACTGGAAGATTGACATGTATGGAAATCTCACCCTCAAAACTTCATTTAATGGCTCTTTAAGATGATTTTAGAAAGTTAAACATGTGAGAAAACATGTGAGAAAAGTGAAAGAGATACTTTTTCACCCTGGATGCCCACTCCTGCTGCTCCTTCAGAGCCCCTCAACCCAGGGGCTCCTGGTTCTCCCTGAAATACACACAGATTATGAATATGTGTGGACTTTTCTGAGCAGTTGATGCTAACTAAAATGACTAAAATGACTCAAGAGATTAAAGTGTGCCTGGTACCTTCTGTCCTGGAGCTCCATCCTCTCCTGGTAAACCTGGTAATCCTGATAACCCTGGAGCACCAGGTTCTCCCTTCGCAGAATAATTCAAATATTAATCATTCAAATTCTGGATAAAAGCGGTGATAGTTTTACATGGTTCCTAGCTGGTCAAAGCTTGACATTTATGATCATTGTCTAGTACAAGGTGGTCCAATCTGATCAAGATGTATGTTCAGCTGGGTTAACAGATGATGTGTCTAATTTTCAACCTAGTAGACCATCTTGCTCAAACTGGTTAGAGTTGGTAGACCAGCAAAAACCCTGTTCCAAAAATGAAATTAACAACCTAATGTTGCTGTGACCTGATGTCTTCAGTGGGATGCTTAACCATTTTAACCAGCAAAACTACTGTGATCAAGAAGCTTCTTTAGAAAGAATGTAATGACTTTACACATGTACCAGTTACTTTATCATTACTTATATACTATTACAGTTTTCATTAATATGTTGAATTAGCTTTCATTTTTTTGTATTTTCTGTTTTCATTTTAATTTTAAATTTTTTAAATTTTTTATATTGTCAGTTAAGTTCAATTTGTTTTTATTTCAATGTTAGCTTTAGTTAACTTTTAGTTTTTATTTCTAGTTAGTAATTTTAGTGCTTCAACTTAAAACTCAGCAATTTTTTCGTCTAATATATATTTTATTCCAGCTTCATTTTAATTAACAAAAATGTTTTAGTTCTACTTAAAAGATAATGTCAACATGAAATGCTGTTTGCAATTGATTTAACTTACATACTTATTATATCTAATATAATATCATATTTCAATGAATATGTAAAGAAAAAAAATGTAGGATTGGACTTGATTGGATCATAAAAATGACATTTTGATAAAAGACCAACTGATGAATTGTGCACAAGAGCAAGACTGTGAATTAAGAAAGACGGTAGAGTGAATTCTGATTTCATGTTGACTTTACATTAAGAGTAAAGTGAAGATGACTTACTTTAGCTCCAGGTTCTCCAGCTCCTCTCTCTCCTGGTGTTCCGATCTCACCTGGTAAACCCTGATCACCCTTCAAGAGCACATTTTTTTAAACATACAGATGATTTCATAAGTTAACAGATAACGTTTATTCAACCCTTTTACTATTTGAAGTTGTGACAGTGTTTATAGCATGATGGGAAACTCTTGCCTTTGGTCCAGGGTAGCCCTCACCCGGTGGGCCTCTGCTTCCTGGGGGTCCACGCGGTCCTTCTATACCCTAAAACAAGCATATCCAACAATGCATATGTACAGTACATTTTTATGTCATTCTCAGATCATAAGCTTGTCAGCACCTTCTCTCCTTGGATCCCTGCTCCTGGAAGCCCCACTGGTCCTTGAAGACCAGGAGGACCAATATCACCCTTAAGACAAAAAACACAAATATATTATTGCAATTACACACCTCAGAGTCAAGCATAAGCCAATCTGTCCGCTCATGCACAATCTAATTATTAAAATGATTTGGAGTAGATACAACATTGATATTCATATATGTCTTGGCCACAGGCTGAGTACTGATTGCACTGCATGCTGTGACATGATCCTTCAAAAAGCCACAGAGAAGGGTTTAATAATGCAAATGATGCAAATAGTTACACCACAAACTTTTCAGAGCTAAGAACATTTCTAATTTTTTTTTTTTTTGTAGAAGTTTTTGAAGTAAACTAAACATCTAGTATAGAGAGGCTTAGTGTACATTCAACCTACTTATGAGATATGAGCTCGAAAAAGAAAGTGATTAAAGGAATAGTTCACTTAAAAATGAAAATTTCATTCAATCAATCTGAATGGTTTACCTTGTCTCCTTTAATGCCAAGACCTGCTGGTCCTCTGGGTCCTTTCAGCCCCTCCAGGCCCCTCTCTCCCTGTAAAAGACAAATCAAATTTATAGCATGCATTGCCATCCCAATTTCAAATTTTTTTATTCACCCTAAATATAAAAAAAAAACAAAAAGAAAAGAAAAAACTATATTTGGAGAAGAGAAAATTAAGCCCATTTTAGAACCATTAAGACATTTTGCATATTTATAAATAGAAAATTGATTTTTACAGCCTCTGATTAAATTTTTTTGCCATGATGCAAAACTGTAAAAAAAAAAAAATACAAAAATTCAGAGTTGTAAATGAAAAAGAAACAAATGAAACAAAGATTATTGGAGTACGTTTTACAAGAAAATACTTTCTACTTCAAAATTTCATGTTTTAGTCACTGTGTTACTTTCTGTTTCTTTGTAATTATTTGAGTTAAAACTGGTTCAAAGAAAAGCCTTCAACATCTTTTTATTTATTTTTTTATTTTTTTTTACATAGTACGTTATCTGGATATCTGCCAGGGTGTTTTGGTTGTTAAAATGGTTGCCTTAGCAAAAACACGATTTAAAATCTCATTCTGCCCTGTGTCAACAAGCCTCTGAAGCTCAACTGATAAAGCACAGCGCTAGCGACGCCAAAGTCATGGGTTTGATTCCCAAGCAACACATTTACTGAAAGCACTTTAAGTTGCTTTGGATAAAAGCATCTACCAAATGCATAAACATATCTGACACACCCTGCATTTTTCAGATACGGAGTCGAACAACAGCAAGATTGATTATGTTCCATTATTTAATTTAAAAAATGATGAAAGAATGCCGGATCACTCAGAAAATTAATTGAGGTCAGAGGTCACAAAGTTCAAAGGTTCTCTGATAAAAACTACATACACAAGACACACCTTGCATAAAACCATATTAAACCTCTTCATTCTGATTAAATTTTTTTGCCATGATGCAAAACTGTAAAAAAAAAAAAATACAAAAATTCAGAGTTGTAAATGAAAAAGAAACAAATGAAACAAAGATTATTGGAGTACGTTTTACAAGAAAATACTTTCTACTTCAAAATTTCATGTTTTATTCACTGTGTTACTTTCTGTTTCTTTGTAATTATTTGAGTTAAAACTGGTTCAAAGAAAAGCCTTCAACATCTTTTTATTTTTTTTTATTTTTTTTTTTTACATAGTACGTTATCTGGATATCTGCCAGGGTGTTTTGGTTGTTAAAATGGTTGCCTTAGCAAAAACACGATTTAAAATCTCATTCTGCCCTGTGTCAACAAGCCTCTGAAGCTCAACTGATAAAGCACAGCGCTAGCGACGCCAAAGTCATGGGTTTGATTCCCAAGCAACACATTTACTGAAAGCACTTTAAGTTGCTTTGGATAAAAGCATCTACCAAATGCATAAACATATCTGACACACCCTGCATTTTTCAGATACGGAGTCGAACAACAGCAAGATTGATTATGTTCCATTATTTAATTTAAAAAATGATGAAAGAATGCCGGATCACTCAGAAAATTAATTGAGGTCAGAGGTCACAAAGTTCAAAGGTTCTCTGATATAAACTACATACACAAGACACACCTTGCATAAAACCATATTAAACCTCTTCATAACTATGATTTGACTCACACACGCTGCATTCTGAAACTGTGTGCAATGACGTGTTTACCTTTGGTCCGGGTAAACCCTCTCCTGTTGGGCCCTTCTCTCCTGGCAAACCCTGCGGCCCCTGTGGGCCCTTCAGAGTAAACATGATTGTAGAAGTTAATACAACGACATCATTGTGTTCAATGTCGATTACAACCTCTATTGAGCATGATCACTTGCATATCTTTACCGGTTGGCCCGGCTCGCCGAACCCAGGAGGCCCGGGAGGACCCATTCTGCCCTGGAACCCCACATCACCCTACAGATTGAGAAAACGCATGTTATGATCACAGATACGAGCTCATTGGGTTCCTGATCTCACAGGTTTTATATAAAAGCCAACCTTTGGTCCAGGAAGCCCAAAGCCAGTCTCGCCCTGTATTCCTGGTGGTCCGGGAAAGCCTCTCTCGCCCTGAAGAAGCAGAACCATTCAGAACAATAATAAAAGATCCAATATTGAAGTGCAATCTGTGAACTCAATGCTCTCTGCCTTTCTCTGCCTTATTGAAAAGATCACATTAGACAAGCATTAATGGTCCAGAACTAATTTTCTGCTGGTAAAGGTATTTAAAAACAACTTTAAGACTTAATAAAATTAATACCAAATGTCTATACAAAACAATCTGATACAATCTTAAAATGAATGTATCTTAGATACATTTATTAATTAAACTGACTAGGGTAAACATTTAACTGCAAAACAGGGTAACTGCAACTGTTTAAAACACTCACATATGTACTGAAATTGGGTTATGTACTAATAAATCAATACACAAGGAATTAGAAGTTGACTGATTTTGGATTTTGCTGATATGATAATCAGAGAAAGGCAATAAAAAGATTATTGAGCCATTGCTAGTAAAATCTAGATATTGAATGTGTTAAATAATGTTCTTGGGCCCGTTCACACAGAATGCATTTTTCAATTCCATTGCGCTACTTTTCCATTGTTTTTCTATGCAAACACATGCTAGACAGATGTATTTGACTATTGCACTCATGTTTCATGACTTTTGCAACGTTTCGTGCATTACATGCCATTCTAAATATGCAGTGCTCAAGTTAATAAAAAAGATTCAACTTTAAAAAAAAAAAAAAAACACATTGTGAGACCTTTCTCATTATGTTTTTGGAGGGTGAAGAGTGGATCACATTTACATCTAAATGGTGATTAATCTACATGGAACTGATCCCAAAACTCAAACTGCAGCAATAAACTGCTTACATCATCTGGATTCAGTCAGATTCACTGAATATAAAGTCAGTGTGCTTGTCATCAAGCCTGTGTTAATATGTGCACCAAAATAAACACGTGCAGCTTTAAACAAAAGACTTAACCTTAAGGGAATGCTTTGAATATCAGCAGCATCTGTTAAATGGAAAAATCACAATAACCATAATGTTATAAAAATCATTTCATGACTATTATGTCGGGCCATTAGGCACACGTCTTTATGCATTCTTTCATTGGGCAGATGAAACTGGGGGTCTTTAAAGAAACATGGCTCATGTCAGACATACTAAAGTAAAGACTGCAATTACTGTGTTCAGACACATTAGGCAGAACACCTTCACCTGTCAAAGACAGAAATACTGATTTGTGGTGCGACACATGCATGCAAGTCCAGACATTAATCTGCTGCTCAGATGGCAGCCATCGGTATGTGAAAAAAAGAACATTCCAGAAAAATAATTAAGTTCTGAGTTGTCCTTAGTAGCACACAGATGCATATCAGCACTGACACAGACAACTCAGATGAGGTGAAGTCTGCAGTCATATCAGAGACAGGCAAGAAAATAATTTAATTTTGTATTGCTTTCAAATCTGTTTAGTTAGATTTAACATATACATTTATTAATTTAGTGAACAGATTTATCCAAAGTAATTTATAATACAAGGCAAAATCCCAAAATTTTAAATTCCAAATTACTATTATCATTTTTATATGTAAATGTATATATTAACTTTTAAAGACCACTGTCACATCAACCAGCACAACATAAGCAAAAAATGATTTAGTGCACCATTAAGGATTACAAATAAGACATTCATAACATGTGCATATATTTACATTTATGCATTTGGGAGATGCTTTTATTCAAAGTGACTTTTATTGCATTTCAAGGAATACTTTTTTTTTTAATCAGTTCATGCATTTCTTGGAAATCTAACCCATGAGACTGCATCATGCTCTACTTAATTTCTAATAACAGCCGATTTCGGATAACTTCGGATAAATCAGTATATGAGGCATCGTCTTACCTTTTCTCCTTTGTATCCAGGTTTCCCCTAATGATCAACACAGAACATGTGGTGAGAAAGAGCAATTACACAAGCAGATAATGTCAAAATAGAGTGACTTTAGGCCTTGTTCTGGACTTTCTCACCTCTGTCCCGTCTCGTCCAGGAGGACCGCTGAATCCGTTCTCTCCCTGCAGGAAGTGTGTCACATTTTAGAGGGTAACATAAATAAATAATAACAAAAATGAGCGGTAATTTAAAATAACTTTGACCATTTGTCCTTTAGGTCCTGGACTTCCATCTTCTCCAGGACGACCTTTTTTACCCTGTGGTTTTTAGAGAAAGAGCATTAACTTACTAATGATTCAGATTCTGCCGTGCACAGCAGGTCATTCTCTCAACAGTGTATAGACAAAGAAAATTGGTCGAAGTGGTATAATTGATGGGTGCAGAATTATTTATTTATGTTTATGTGCTCCCTTCTAGAGATTGAAAATTATTTAAAATAAAAAAGGAATAAAGTTTTATTCATAGGCTGATATGGTATCATTTATTTAAAATAGAAGTGGAGCAGTTTTCTTTCAAAATGTTGCCAATATCTGAATTATTTATTTTACTGCAATATTCAAATAACTTTTGTCCACCAAATCAAATTCAGTGTGGTTTCGTCAAAATGCAGGAAGCCTGTCATAGGGATTCGTTTTATTTAGCTTTTTTCCCATTTATGCTCCTTTTTTAGTTATTGACAGACATGATTATAAACTGTCACTGTATGGACAATAAAAATGTCTAAACCAACATTTAGAAGAACTGAAATGTCCCATATTTCTTTTCTTCTTGATACACAAAGGGCCACTGGAAGTAAGTCTGAAGTTCCATATACATGTGTACCACATGCCAGGCTGATTTTTTTATTAGATGTTTCTCATGTCAGGTTTAGTGTGTGTGCATTTGCATAACAGGAGCACGCGTGTATGAATGAGAAAAACAGAAAAAGAGAAAGAGGGACACATAACAACATTCCTAGGATGAAAGATAATGTTTAAGGACAGTGATGGTAGACAGATGCCGTAATCTGGAAATCATAGGCACTCATAAGAACAAAGGAAATTTAATTGCAGCACATTAATAATTTCATCTTGATTGTAAACAGAGCACACAGTTGACATAATGACACATTGGAAAGATGCATGTCTTATTTAACTCAAAACGTGTGCGATGAGCAACATCACGCTTAGCTTGATCGAGCAGCTGATTAACAGATGTAAACACAACGGATGAGACAGTCAAGCAGAGAACACGACAATGCTGCATGCGATTTGAATGCTCCTGGCCTGCGATTAAAGCTCCCGATTGTGCTTTTCCACCAAATCAAATTCAGTGTGGTTTCGTCAAAATGCAGGAAGCCTGTCATAGGGATTCGTTTTATTTAGCTTTTTTCCCATTTATGCTCCTTTTTTAGTTATTGACAGACATGATTATAAACTGTCACTGTATGGACAACAGCTGTGTGGGGATTCTACAAAAATTAGTAATACAAAAATAATAGCAAACAGGTTTAGTATGTATGACATAAGTATGAATAATTACAGAGTTTTCATTTTTGGCTGAACCATTTATTTTATGATTATCCATAACACAGTTATAATTCTTGCTTGTTCAGCCAGTCAGGCCACTTTGATCAATCTGGTGACCATTTCTTCTCTTTATTAAAAATGTGTGGATGGACAAAATCTCTGAATTTATATAAAATTATGTTTTTTGAAACACCGTGTGAGGGGCTAGAAAGGGTTTTAAGAATGTTTGACACTTACAGCGGGCCCACCGGGTCCTCGCTCTCCTTTCTCACAAGTGCATTTTGGGGAAAGTGGACACTGTTGGACACACACACACACACACACACACACACACACACACTTTATTAGTCACAATAAATAATGCCGCTAATTAGTGTCCTAAATTGATTCTGTCAGACAAACACTTACCACTTCCTTAGCCACCTCAGTCTAGAAGGACACAAAAGCAAAAAAGTTTAATTTACAAGAAAAATGTACAAGAATTATAAGAGATTACAAGAATTTCATTAACACAATAACAATTGTGGCATGTTCTGGTATCAAACATCTAACGTAACTGAACATTAGATGAATCTGATCTGTCTGCAGGCAGTCTCTGATATATGCTGTCATGAGCTAATTAACTTTCATTTTCTAAATTAACCTTAAACATGTAATACTAGACACTGTAAGCTGTCAAGGCAGGTTCTCAAATATTATAAGCCCAGTTAAACCTCAGAGCTACAGAATTAAGCTGAACTAACTAATCACATTTTTCTGAGATTTTAATATCCGATATTCTAAAGTGTCCCAGAATCATAAAGACATCCACAAATGAAAATGAATCATAATTTCTCCCTTGCTTATTTTGCATAATAACTCTCACACCTTACACAGCCGGTACATGTAAAAATGTCTAAACCAACATTTAGAAGAACTGAAATGTCCCATATTTCTTTTCTTCTTGATACACAAAGGGCCACTGGAAGTAAGTCTGAAGTTCCATATACATGTGTACCACATGCCAGGCTGATTTTTTTATTAGATGTTTCTCATGTCAGGTTTAGTGTGTGTGCATTTGCATAACAGGAGCACGCGTGTATGAATGAGAAAAACAGAAAAAGAGAAAGAGGGACACATAACAACATTCCTAGGATGAAAGATAATGTTTAAGGACAGTGATGGTAGACAGATGCCGTAATCTGGAAATCATAGGCACTCATAAGAACAAAGGAAATTTAATTGCAGCACATTAATAATTTCATCTTGATTGTAAACAGAGCACACAGTTGACATAATGACACATTGGAAAGATGCATGTCTTATTTAACTCAAAACGTGTGCGATGAGCAACATCACGCTTAGCTTGATCGAGCAGCTGATTAACAGATGTAAACACAACGGATGAGACAGTCAAGCAGAGAACACGACAATGCTGCATGCGATTTGAATGCTCCTGGCCTGCGATTAAAGCTCCCGATTGTGCTTTGTCTCATTGACAAGCACCTGCATCAACAGTCGTTCCAGAGCAGCTAGCGTGCAGAAGGCTGGGTGAGATATTCATCCTGCATGCAGGTTCATGCTGCTCGTAGTACCCTAAAGCTCTGACCCGGCACAAAGTCAATGAGAAACAGATGTTCCTTTTGCAAATACTGCAACCGGCTAACTGCTATTCTGCTCTAATTCCAGTAGGAAAAATTCATACCAACTAAAGGTGGTCAAACTGGTCAAGCAGATCCACCAGATCTATTTACGTTCAATAACTGAGAAAAATTACTATAATATATTGCTCCCAAAAACATCTCTATAAACATATTTGACTACATCAGATGCACAGCTGAGAAGCTAAATGGAATAACCAAAATATATGTACTAGTACAAACAAAAAAATCTAAAATCAGAGTAAGCTGGAGTATTTTTACTCTCAGAATTTGGATCTACCCACCACAAATCTCTTTATTACAGATATCACTCTTATGCCCAACCACAGAGCCTAAAATCAGCCATACCGGCTGGAAAAAAGTGATCAAACTGGTCAAGCAGCTCAGCGAGGTCTACATCAGTTTAGGCAAAGTTGTCTACCAGCTCTAACCAGCGTGATCAAGATCTACCAGGTCTACCTTGGCTCCATAAACTGGTAGTCTGGTTGACTAAAACCACCTAAACATACTTGTTCCAGTAGTTCCAGCTAATTACCAGATTGGACCATCCTGCAAAACTAAACCATTTATCACCTTAAATGTAGTGCTAACTGGATATTCCAGCAGGGAACAGGAACAATTCACTGGAAGTCTGAGAATGTGCATCCACCCACAATACAGTAGATGCTTGTGAGATGCTGAAATGTGAGATGCTTCCTCACATTTCTACCTTAAATATACATCTTCTGTTGAAATGGCCAAAGAAACACGGCATTCCAGCTTACAGTGGTGCAACAGTTAACCAGCTCAACCATCACCACGCCAGCTTAGTCAAGGTAGTCTAGCAGCCCTAACTAGAATGGTCAAGACCTACCAGGGGCCGGATTCATGAAACATTCTTAAGAATAATATGGCATTTACTTTTAATTCTAACTTAAGAACAAAGTTAAGAATATTTTGTATTCCAAAAATACTTCTAAAGGATGTTTTTATCTTCTACAGAATGTCTACTTTTTAATGAAAACTTAAAAATAACTCAAATTCTTGAACAGAATGTTCTTAAGGTCCCCCCCCCCCAATTTATCTTAAAAACTTTCTTAACTCTTTTTTAAAGAGACATTTTGTGAATCCGGCCCCAGGTGAATCTCGACCAATTTATCAGTTTAAAGCAAAACCAGTTCTGTCCAGTCTGAGAGAACATTTATAACTATCAAACGCTGGTCCTGGCTGGATTTTTGGCAGGTGTGATCTCTCCTGTGATCTGCTGTTTTCTATTATCAGAGAAGCACAAGGGAGCAGGAGACGGCAGCGCTGGATAACATATTCAGTCATAAAAGTTTCCCGACTATGTGCAGATGCTGTGTGCTGTGAGACTCAGCTCACCACATTAAAGACATTCTGTAAGTTTATAGAACTCCAGACACTCTAAGATCCAGCATTCCTGTCTACTAATAGGAAACAATGCTAAAACCATCAGCCAAGGCCACAAGAAACTGTCAAAGGATTTTAATAAAACTGTGATGAAACAGATGGATAGAATCTCGCAGACAAACATGACATGCTTCTGAAATGCATCACAGCACACGCCTGATCAGGTGTCGGCACCAAGCTTTTTAAAGAGCCCAACAACCAGTTTGCTGATTGACCAACTTCACCAGCATGAGTCAACCTGGACTGGCGAAAAAAACTACACTGATCTTTTCAGCAGGGTATTTGGGTGGATTTTTTTTTTTTTTTTACGGGCATGCTTTGTATCACTTTTATCTGGTAACAATGGGTGGGAATGGGTTCAGAAATTTACATGAGCCAGACTTGAACTATCAACTATCAAAATACTATCAACACTATCCTCTAGTACTGCAGACAACTTCTTAAATCACCTTTAGGGGTTTTATTTGAGATGAGGTGTGTTTGAGTGAGCATTTACTCATTATGCCCTTAATGCCCTGTCGAAGGAATTCATAATCAACTTTTTCCATGTCCTCAGGACAGATACAGAGATAAGACAGCCCATTTTCCATAGCTGCAAGAATGTTCTCAGTAGCACGTCCCCCGACTCACACGTGCCCCTCTTATTCTGAGATCCCTCAAGAGATATAAATCCTTCATTTGGGCCTTCACAAGCATCTAACCTTCATAATTTCTACACTTCAAAGTTGGTCCCTATGCACCAAAAATGTGTTTTCACAGCTCTTGTCTTAACACTGCCACCTTAAACTGCTTTGTTTGGACAATCCTGAGGGTAGTTTTATTGCTCAGATGTTGCTCTTGCATGACATTTTTTTCAGATGTTTCTTCAAACATTCTTCAGGAGAAATAAAAAATAGGCACAAATGAGACAACAGCTGATGTTCAGTATACGTAAAGAGCTATAAAATTAATGTGGCTCACAGTTCATTGGGTCTTTAAAGAATTTAAATAGAAATTGATTTTATACTGAGACTTCCAACAGCACTTTAAACCTAAACAGATCGTAGAAGCCATTGACACCAATTGCCTCTACGATCAATTTAAAGCTGGAATACACTACATGACTTCTGCACAGATTTTTGCCCTGATCTTCAGTCTAGAAAAGTTGATACTTAATTTGGGCAGTCGGAATCGACAGATTTCACAGAAAATAGGTTATGAAAGGCACTGATTTTTTTTATCTTCAGTTGTTTAGTTTATGATGCCCAGTTTTTCTCTGTAACCAATTAAAAGTCAGCCAGTGTATGATGCCTAGTCTTTTAAATCTGTTTTAAAAATTGTGTGGTGCATTCCAGCCTTTAGGCTCACATTGGTTGTGGGGAACTCTTAAAGGGATAGTTCACCCAAAAATGAAAATTCCGTCATCATTTACTCGCTCTCATGTCGTTCCAAATCTGAAAAACTTTCATTCATCTTCAGAACATAAATGAAGACATTTTAATAAAATCTGAGAGATTTCTGTCCCTCCATTGACAGTCTACGCAACTATCACTTCAAAACGTTCATAAAGAGATCGAAAAACTATAATCCACATGAACTGAGCGGTTTCGTCCAAATTTTCTGATGAGACTCAAGATCTAAGTTCTCTTTATGAACTTTTTGAAGCGGCAAAGTCGTAGTTGCGTAGAAATCTCACAGATACACATTCATTAAAATACTAAAATACCTTAATTTGTGTTCCGAAGATGAACTAAAGTCTTACAGGTTTGGAACGACATGATGGCGGTGAGTAAATGACAGAATTTTCATTTTTAACAAGATACCTTAGATCAGAGGCCCCCAACCACCGGGTCGCGACCCACTACCGGGCCGTGGAAGAATTGCTACCGGGTCGCAAGAACGTTCTGGGGAAAATGTGTAGGCCTATAGATATGACACGCTGTTATTTATTTATGTTAATGATTGTTCTAATTATTCTGTATTTTCTTTGTATGCGATTGATATGGAGTAGCAATTTGGCAATTTCATGTTAAATAAGTAAATGAAAGATTGCTCTGAT